>NC_088389.1:38872348-39175378 GCF_037993035.2 Macaca fascicularis
AGAAATTTCTTCTGCCAGATACCCTAAGTTATCACTTTTAAGTTCAACCTTCCACAGATAACAAGGGCACAGTGAAGCCAAGTTCTTTGCTAGGGCTTAACCCAGGTGACTCCAGTTCCCAGTAACGTCCTCATTTTCTTCTAATATCTTGTCAGTCTGGCTTTCACTGCTCATATTTCTATCAACATTTTGGTTGCAACCATTTTACCAGTCTAAGAAGTATCAAACTTCTGTCTCTCTTCCAGTCTTCAAAGTTTGGAACTTCTTAGAGACTGGGAGGGATAGAGAGACAGAGAGAGAGAGAAAGAGAGAGACAGTAATAAGTGGAGATGCTAGGCTTTTAAGCAAACTACTAACTGAGCAAGAATTTACTTATCACCAAGGGGATGGTGCTAAGCCATTTGTGAGGGATCCACCAATCCACCCCCATGATCCAGTCACCTCCAACCAGGCTCCACTTTCAACATTTGGAATTACATTTCAACATGAGATTTGGAAAGGAAAAACATCCAAATCATATTATCTAATAATACATAACATGAGAATAACACTGGGTCAGAAATGGGTTCTTTACTGGTCTGTTTTAGTCTCATGGATATATCTTCCTCTCCAAAAATGTCTTATAATTAACCTTAGAATAGAAACCTCTGATAACACTAGCAGCTTCTCTTGGTGTGTAGATCTGAAAGACTAGAAGGGGAATTGCTTTAATGCAAGGTAATGAAAACAGCATTTTTAGAGAATCTTTTGAGGAGGGAGATATAGAGTCATGGAATGTATCAAAGATGGAAGAGACCAAATAATCCACTTTTCTCCATTTCCAGGTGGTGAAACTGATATACAGAGAGGGAGGGAATCTGGCCCCAACTTCTGCTAGTTAGAAAGTAGCAGAATAGGGACTGGAATTCTGCTGATTCCTAAGCCAATTCTCTTTCTCTTACATCGTATGCCAAGCATTGAACTCAGACCTCTGTACAGTATTGAGTCCTTGCTATGATCTTTTATGTGCATAAGATTAAAACATTAATGTCAAAATACTAGTTTTTTTTCATTTACAGACTGAAGAAATTGACTTTGAATAACGTGGAACATCTCTGTTGAAGCAAACACTTGGTTAATTGCTTAGTACATGACTGGGTACACAGCAGGTATTTAATCAATACTTCTCAAATTAGACTGAATGTCTTGTATGGCAGACACACAACTCTTCCATCTATCTTTAAATTGTTCTTTTTATCTCAAGTCCTTAACTGAGTTTTACTTCAAGGACATAATTTATCCTCATAATTTGTGAATCAGCAAATGGATCATACTTTATTTGATGAGCAACTTGAATTTAAAAAGACAATATTGAGGTCCTAATGCCATACCATTGAAAAAGGGCCTGAGCACAACTCCTGTCTCACAGTAACTCTCCATAAATATTGGCTATAGTATTGTTATTGTGAGAGCCCATAATACACTATAGAGATAAATGGTGACTAACAAAGTTTCGCCATTTTCTTCAGGAAGCCCCAAATAATGGGGATATTGCCACATTAACAAATGCTTATAATACAATTATTATTGGTGAGATGACAGAGAAATGTAAAAGACATGTGGATGTTAAAAGGGGGTAATTAATTATTCAGTGTTCTTAAAGGCAAACTCACAGTGGACCTCATGGAGAGGAGATGTTGAATGGGTTCTTGATGGGTGAGTAGGAGCAAGGAAAGCTACTCTAGTAAAATCAAATCAGAATGGGAAACCACGGGGCTCAGATCATGAAGAACCTTCATGGAACTGAAAATAGACCATCAGCCATTGAGCAGAAGTGTGTTCCTGTCTGTGTTGGAGCAGTGTTGCGCAGAGATGAGGCTCCAAGATAGGAAGGGGCTGATTCCTTTATGCAGATTCAGAAATTTGAGTTATAGACTGAATGCAACAGGGAACCTGTGTAAGGTTTTAAATGAGAGAGCAACATGATCAAATTTCCATCTTAGAAAGATGACAAATAGCAGCATAGATACTAGGAAGCAAGGAAACAGTTGCAGAGAAGAGGGAATTATTTGGGAGGCTTTTGAAATAACATAGAAAAGATTATGGAGGCCTGAATACTTGGATGGAGTTGAAGAGAGGCAGACAGAAATTTAAGAAACAAACTTGTCGGGCCTCGGTAAGAGATTGAATATAGAAGCTGAGGGGGTGTGAGTGGAGCTTACCTCCCATGGTGTGATGAAACATGGACCTTAACAGACTCTTCCTCTCTCTAGTGAGCTTACATTCTTTCCAGCACAGGTATTCCAATTCCCCTCCTTTGCAAGAACTAAAATGTAAAAGATGATTGTTCTCTTTCCAGAGCCAGCTATAAGTGAGGATGCTGGCAAAAATCTCCCTCCTGCACCTCTCAACCCTGTTGTGTTTATCATTTGAGCTATTTGTCTTTGCTGAGTGAACATGACCATCTGTTACTACAACCCAACTATGAAAAAGAGATGCTTTTATTTTTCGCATGTCACTTTGTACTGCTTGGGTGACACCTCAAGGAAGAAAAAAGGGCAGAAAGCAACAACAAACAGCATCCGTGATGAAAAGGAAGAGGCTAAGCTTCCATTCCTCACACATTTTTGCAACTAGCCACATAAAAGAACGTACAAGATGTGC
Source organism: Macaca fascicularis (assembly GCF_037993035.2). Lineage (NCBI taxonomy): Eukaryota > Metazoa > Chordata > Mammalia > Primates > Cercopithecidae > Macaca > Macaca fascicularis. The sequence continues at coordinate 38,874,992 of NC_088389.1, forward strand.
AGTAATATCAGTGCAGATACTCATCCAGCTGTCTGTATACATTGTGGCTCTCACAGAGCCCATTTCTTATGGTGAAGTTATTTTTTTTCCCCTTTCTTTGTAATCTCTTCACCTGGTGACAAATGTAAGTTTGTAAAAGCATACTCTAAGGTCAATAACTTTTCAGAATCTCTCTTTAACACATGGTGTCTATGCTGGAATTACTTAACCTGTCAGCTAAACCTCTCTACAATACAAACTCAACTCACTTTTCTCTCACCAAATCCCAATTTGCTTCCTCAGATATTCAAAGCCCTTACCAAATGCAACTACCTGTATTTCTCAGGAAAGTCTAGGCCTTTCTCCCCTCATATCTATTCTGTAGCCCAGAATATCCCTTCCTAATGTCCCTTCTTGATTCTTGACTCTACTTAACTGACCTTCTTTCTATTCCACAGATACCATGCTCCCTCTCTCTTCAGGGCTTTTGCACATGACAGTCCTTCTACCAAACTCTCTGACCTCCGTTTAACCCAGTCACTGTAGACATCAATGCATGTGTCACTTCTTCATGTATTGGACACCATTCTCCACTCTCATTGGATCACATCAAGTCATACTGAACATTTCTCTTTTTTTTTTTTTTTTTTTTTGTCTTTTAGCTTTTATTTTAGGTTTGGGGGTACATGTGGAGGATTGTCATATAGGTAAACCACATGTCACAGGGGTTTGGTATACAGATTATTGTCACCCAAGTAAAAACCATAATACCCAAAAGGTATCTTTTTATCCTCTCCCTCCCCTCTCTCCACCCTCAAGCAGACCTGGTATCTGTTTTCTCCTCTTTGTATCCATGAATTATTTCTGTTTAGCTCCCATTTACAACTGAGAACATACAGTATTTAGTTTTTTGTTCCTTTGTTATTTTACTTAGGATAATGGTTTCCATTGCCTTCCATTTTGCTGCAAAGGTTATAATCTTGTTCTTTTTTATGGTTGCATAGCACTCTATTGTGTATAGGTACCAAATTTTCTTTATTCAGTCTACCAATAATGGGCATTTAGGGTGTTTCCATGTCTTTGCTGTTGTGAATGGTCCTGCAAAAAACATGCATGTGTATATATCTTTATGGTAGAACAAATTATATTCCTTTGGCTATATACCCAATAATGGGATTGCTGGGTTCAATGGTAATTATGTTTTAAGTTATTTGAGAAATTGCCACACTGCTTTCCACAAAGGTTAAACATTTCTTAATATGTAATAGTTATAGTCATTGGTAATGACACATATATGTGATCATTGGATTAATGTCTATGTCCTTACCTAGACTGCAAGTTCCATCATGCTCACCGTCCCATCCTCAATGGCTAGTGTAGTGTGGGTACACCATATAGTTTCAATTACATACTAAATAAACAAAGAACTAGAGAAGTGAATGAATTAATACATACATGTGAAAATCATATTCATTTCTCAAGGACTATCTCTAATGTCACTACTCTCATAAAACCTTTTCACATGTTTCCTCTCACTCATCACCTTAAAATGAAAATGCCAAAAGTGATTTCTTAGTCATTTGAATATGTAGAACATATTTTCTATTGTTTCTTGTGCAACTTTTGGAGGGTGGCTTCTTTTGGAATAGTAGCATTACTTTTTGGATCCCAAATTAATTGCAGAGTTTATAGGAAAACTTCTCTTAAAAACTGGTCTTCCTTCTTATTTATTTAGGGTCAGGCAAAGATATGACTTCTGAAAACTTTTCTGGGATTACCTATTAAATAGAGCCCCCTAAAATACCTCTAAGCCATATTCAAACTCTGTGTACCTAGTTTTAAGTGGTTCAAATTAAAGATGACAAATTTCTGATTTCTAGAAAGGAAATAAGTCGCCAGCAAGTTAGTGGCAACATTTGGTCTACTGCCCAGTTTCCCAACTTCCAGTTTAGTCCTATCTTTAATATTCTAAGTTTATTGTCATATAGACACAAATAGATATTAATATGGCCAAAAGAAAAGAAATAGCTTATTTATTTACCCCAATTGAAACACATTTTCTTAATGAGACACCCATAGACATTATTTACCTTCGACGGTGGGTTCCAATTTTAATACACCAAGCCTTCTTGCCAAAACTGGCAGGGCGATTCTCTACAAAGTTGCAAAGAATCGGTAAATTAGCCACATCCATCACACACTGACATGTTCCTGGGATGACACAATACTGAGAACCGGGAGCCCCGGTGTAGGTGTCATTAATAACAAAAAGTAATTTCACAAAGCAGAGTACTAATAGAAAGACTTTTGTAATTTTAGAGCTGGAAATTGTGTTGGAATCATTACTGATTTTACTTGAATATATATGTATGGAAGAGATAGTAATTGAGACTGTCTTAGATTTAACTCATTTTAGGAAGACAGCATGGTTTGCTGGGAAGAAGTCTGTTCTACCACAAACTTGCTGTGTAACTAACCTTGGGCAAACCAACTCTTCTCTCAGTTTCATAATTTGTAAAATGAAACTATGTTATCCCATGTAAGTGCTAACGTTTAATGAATCATTTTGGGTTGGCTTAATAGAGAGTTTCTCCATAAATAACTCCAGGCGTTCGCAGTTCAGTTGAACACACAGTAGGTAAAGACCTACAATGTGAAAGGCACTGTACTGGGTTTTAGTCATAGAAGTAATCAAAGCATAATGCCTGACTTCAGGGTGTTCACAGCCTAAAGAACAGGACTCGTATATAAACAACCAAATTAAATGAGTGTAATAGGAAATAGGAGAAAACTCAAATAAACCACGATAGGAAACAGAAAGAACTTGTAACAGTGGATACAAAGAAACCGTATACAGATGAAAAGATGAAAGAATGATGGATGAAAGAATGTGATGTACAATGCTTTACTAATGAACTTTAAAATATATAGAAAATTATTTCTGAAATAAACATAAATTATCAAGATTGAAGAAAGCATAAGTTGAAAGTACCCATGGATGTAATGTGAAAACTATTTAAGTAATACAGAGACAGCAATGCCCAGAGTGTTTAATAGAAAGGTCTTTAAATTTTTTTAAATGCAGTTTCTAGGTAACTTAGTTATTTAAAACAAAAGGAAGGAATTTTTAAAAATTTATTTCACTAATTTGGAATAAACACCATACTTATTCTAAAAGGTGATAAATATAGTACATAATTTTTGTTTTTGAGACAGAGTCTCACTCTGTCACCCAGGCTGGAGTGTAGTGATGCAATCTTGGCTCATTGCAACCACTGCCTCCCAGATTCAAGCAATTCTCAAGCCTCAGTCTCCTGAGTAGCTGAGATTACAGGCACCTACACCATGGCAACCCAATGTTTTTTTGTATTTTTTAGTAGAGACAGGGTTTCACCATGTTGGCCAGGCTGGTCTCAAACTCCTGACCTCAAGTGATCTGCCTTCCTTGGTCTCCCGAAGTGCTGGGATTACAGATGTGAAACACCATGCCCAGCCAATATATTATACAATTTTATCTATACAAATAAATGAAAAATAGCGCAATAAAAACTATTAAATCAGGGCATGACTTCTAATAATGACTGCATGATGAGGACAGGTGATTTCTTTCACAGAAAATAATGATAAAAACTGGAGAACATCAAGGTATAGTGTGATATTACAATGCATGCATATTATGTACAATTATTGTATCAATTATAAATTTAAAAATAGTTTAAAAACTGGACATTAGTTTAAAAAAAATTATAGATGAACAAAATAATAAAGAGCAGGATAAAACTGGAGAAAAGCTTATGCTTCAGAGACTGTCACTGCACCAAAGAAGAACCAGGAGGTTGTGGCTTTCTTATCCCAGTGTCTTGCCCAGTCCTCACAGATTGGATGATGGGAAAACACAGCCTTTTTGGTTTGAGGGGAAAGATGACAGAGCAAAGGAAATACTAGAAATTTAAAAGAGAGTTTTTGAAGTAAGAAAGCGATTGAAAGACTGATATCTAAAATTTGAGTAGTAAGTCTGCTCTAATCCTTAGCTGGTCAATAAACTGCCCACACGGAGGACCTCAGAGAGCTCATCAAAAGAATAAGTGAAAACTGAAAGGGTCTACAGTTGAAATAAAATAGCTACTCCTAATATGATTTGTGTGTTTGCTTCACCTTTGAGTTATTTTCCAACCCACACAGAATTTCAGTGAAACCTTCTTGGCTTACAGTGTTAAAGTAGAAACAGGAGCTGATAAAGGAATCAGAAAATTAAGTGAGAAACCTTGGGATCATGAAAATTACAGAGAGGTTAACCCCCCAAATCTGAAGGCAGAGTCTACCCTAAGTTTTGGCTGACCACTAAGGATATGCAGATATGGGAAATACCCAGAAGATATGCCTTAAAAAGCAATAGCTTTCTAGCCAAGATAAATGAGCAAATATATCAGCTGCTGCACACCACAGGGAGACAGATTTCATAGTTTCAGTAAAGGCACATTAACTGCCTGTTAGAACAAACAATTGACAGTATTCAGAGGAACCCAACAAATTCCAGAATCCCTGAAATGTGATTATCAGGGAAACACATTATCTGAAATGTTCAATTTTCAATCAAAAGATATCAAACATGCAAAGAAGCATCATCAATATATATTCAGAAAAGCAAACAAAGAGACAAACAAAACCCAGCCAATAGAAATTGACTCTGAGTGTGTCCATCTGTTGGATTCAGTAGTCATAAACATCAAATAAACTAATGTAAGTGTAGTCAAAGATTTAAAAGCAAATAAGGTTGAAGAATTAAGACTATATGATTTAATGAAATAACAGCTTTAAAAAACTGAGAGAAAAAGAAACTATAAAGAGTAACATAAAAAACTTGAGATCAGAAGAAAAGTATAACAACTGAAGTGAAAACAAATCATTAGGTGGATTCAACAACAGATTTGAGATGGCAGAAGAAAGAATATCTAAACTTAAATGTAGATCAATAGACATTTTCTAATCAAACTAAAAGAGAGGAGAAAGATTGAAAAAAAAAAGCAAGACGTCTGAGAGACCTATGGTCAATATTAAGCAGCCCAACAATTAGAATCCCAGAATAAAAAGATAGTGTAGGGCAGGAAAATACTTGAAGATGTAATGGTCAAATTTTCCCTAAATTTGTTGAAGTAAAATATTAATTTATTGATCCAAGGAGTTAAAAAACTGTCAAGGAGTATACAGATAAGTGCACACAAGCACACACACATACATGTGCACACACACACAAGCACATCATGGTAGAATTGCCAAAAGCCAAAAGTAATTTTAAAAAAGCAGCAAGGTAAAAAAACAACACATTACTTGCAGGGACACAATGATATGATTAATGCTAGATGATCATTGGGAACAATGAAAGGCAGAAGACGTTGGATTGAGATATTCAAAATGCTGAAAGAAAAAAATGTATGGTGTAATGAAGTCATTTTCAGTTAAACAAAACTGACAGAATTTATTGCTATGAAACATAATTTAGAAAATGATAAAAGAAACATTTCCAGAAAGAAAAAAATAGTATCAGATAATGACTTTTGTACTTGTATATATAAAAAATGATAAAGAATACTAAAAATGGTGAATATATGTATATAAATCAGTGTTTTGTAGTTTTTCTTGCAGAGAACTTTCATCTCCTTGGTAATTTTATTCCTAAGTATTTTAATTGTTTGTAGTGATTGTAAATTAGATTTGTTTTCCTGCTCTTTTATTGTTGGTATATAAAAATGCTACTGATTTTTCTATGTTGATTTTGTATCTTGCAAGCTTACTGAATTTATTTATCAGTTCTAAAAGTTTTGGTGGACTTTTTAGGGTTTCTATATATAACAGTATGTGGTCTGCAAACAAGGACAATCGGACTTTCTCCTTTCCAATTTGGATGACCTTTATTTCCTTTGCCTAATTACTCTGGCAAAGATTTTCAGTACTATGTTTAATAAGAGTGGTGAGGTGGGTATCCTTGTCTTCTTTCAGGTATCAGAGAATACATTTTCAGCTTTTCCTCATTCAGTATGATGTTAGCTGTGAGTTAGTCACATATGACCTTTATTGTGTTGAGGTACCTTTCTTCCATATCTTGTTGGTTGTGTGTCTTTTTATCATGAAGGGATATTGAATTTTATCAAATGCTTTTTCTGTATCTGTTGAAATGATCATATGACTTTCATCCTTAATTCTGTTGATGTGATGTATCACATTTATTGATTTGAGTATGTTGAACCATCCTTGCATCCTGGGGATAATTCTCACTTGATCACAGTGAATGCTTTCTAATGCGCCTCAGCGTTTGGTTTGTTAGCCTTTTGTTGAGGATTTTTGCATTTATGTTTGCAAGGAATAGTGACCTGTAGTTTTTTTTTTATGCTGAGTCCTTGTCTAATTTTGGTATCAGGGTAATGCTGACCTTGTAGAATGAGTTTGGAAGAATTTTTCCTCTTCAACTTTTAGCATGTTCTCTTGAAGGTGATCCAAGAAATTCCTCTCCATAGTGAAGGCTGTTTAAAGCAAAAATTATGACAATCATTTTTGGGTTTATAACATATATCTGTGAAATATAAATATAGATATGGACTCATATGCTACATATAGTGTGTGTATATATATAGACACACATATATATATACACGTGTGTGTAATATATGGCAACATAGTACCAAAAAAGGATGGAGGGTGGATAATTGGAAATTTACTGTAGCCAGAATTGTCTATCTTTATTTTAGTAGACAGAAGACATTCAGTATTATTTTAAGTACATTGTAACAAATTAAATATATATATTGTGTTTGCTGGATCAAAGAATAGTAACAATTCATGAAAATGTATTCAAAGATTCGTACACTAAAATTTTTGTTTAAAACAAAAGGATGAACATTAACAACAACCAAAACAAAAAAAAAAAACAAAATGGGACATTTGGAAAAGAATTCATAAAACTGGTGGACCAGGAGACATAGTAATTCTATGTTTGTATACACTTAATAACTGTTTCCCCAAATATATAAAGCAATGAAATAACTGAAAAAGAGAAATAAACAAATCCACAATTGTGGTGGGGGATTTTAAGGCACTTCTCTCCTGACTTATAATGAGAGTACATAAACCACCAGAGATACATAAATATATGAATAATATAATAACGTTGGCCTAATTTTTATGTTCTCACACTTCACTGCACAAAGACAACAATTGACATATATAAACACTGCATTCAATATTCTTAGCTGAGGCATATAAAGTAGCTACCTAAAGTGATGATATGATAGTACATAAAGCAAACCTTCACAAGTTATGAAGACTTGAGATCATGGAGAGTAAAATCCTGACCATAATGGGTTTAAAACTGAAAATCAATAACAAAATATAATTTGAAAAATCTACACCACCAAGAAATTAAATAATTTTGGGCCAAGAAAGAAATTGCAATAAAAATGTTAAAATATTTGAACTGAATGCTTTTGAAATGTGACCTGAGATTTTGTCACATGCATCTGAAGCTATGCTTACACTTAAAATCTTTAAATACAGTAGATAAGGAGTAAGACTGAAAATCAATGATCTAAACTTTTACCTCTTGATATTAGAAAAAGAAAAGCAAATCTTGTTGTGACTATAAAGAATAAAGAAATAAATAGCAAAAGCAGAGGTTAATTAAATAGAAAACAACAATTTAATAGAGGAAACCAACAAATTCAACTGTTAGACATTAATATATTAAGGAAATATATACATTTTTAACTCCTAGTTAAGATGTATGCCCTTCCTGCCCTAACAACATAAAAAAGCCAGATAAGCTAATCCTTTGGATAGCTGTAGACCCGAAGAAACCTATATAAATTAATTTTAAAAACAAGATATTCTTAGGAAAGCAGTAGCTTGCAACTGCTGTCATCTTGTTCAGAACAGAAAGAGGCAGAAGAATCTGCCATACATGTGGGTGAAGTGAAAGTAGCCAGACATTTTACCAAACTTTTAATACCTATGTATGGATTGCTCTGATGGATTAGAATCTCAAGACAGCCCAGCCACAGAGTAGGCCTGCACCCACTCACCAATTCTTTCCCATTGGCCTTTACCAAGTAAGTGCGCAAGACGGTAGGATTGCTGAGAGACATTCCTTTTTTGGTACGTTGTGTCTTACCAAAGTACAAGCCGGTGGTCCACTGAATGCTTAGAAGAGATTAGCAGAGTTAAAGGAAAGTTCTCAAAATCGCATTCCTGAAGGTATTTTACTGCACAACAAGTAAAAGAAATAAAAGGCATATTAATTAGGAAAATGTGTAAAATGTAAATCTTCTCCTTTCCTTTTCTTTTTTTTTTTTTTGAGACAGGGTCTTGCTCTGTCATGCAGGCTGGAGTGCAGTGGCCTAGTCACGGCTCACTGCAGCCTCCACTTCCCAGGTTCAGATGATTCTATTACATCAGCCTCCCAAGTATCTGGGACTACAGGTGTGCACCACCATGTCCGGCTAATTTTTGTATTCTTTTTGTAGAGACAGGGTCTCCCCCTGTTGCCCAGGCTGGTCTTGAACACCTGGGCTCCAGTGATCCGCCAACCTTGGCCTCCCAAAGTGCTGAGATAGCAGGTGTGAGCCACTGTGTCAAGCAATTGTTTCTCTTTGCAGATGATATATACGCATACAGTTGACTCTTGAACCACAAATGTCTGTACTGCTCTGGTCTGCTTATATAGAGATTTTCTTCTGCTTCTGCCACTCCTGAGACAGCAAGACCAATACCTCCTCTTCCTCCTCCTCTTCAGCCTACTCAATGTGAAGAAAACAAGGATGAAGATGTTGATGATGATTCACTTCCATGTAAGAAACAGAAATAGTATTTTCTCTTCCTTATGATTTTTTTGATGACATTTTCTTTCCTGTAGCTTACTTTATTGTAAGAATGCAATATATAATACACATAACATAAAATATGTGTTAATCACCTATTTATGTTGTCAGCAATGCTTCCAGTCAATAGTAGGCTTTAGTAATTAAATTTTTTGGGAGTCAAAACTTATATGCAGATTTTTGACTGTGCATATTGGGGGATTGGTGCCCTTAGCCCACACATTGTTCACGGTTCAACTGTATATTTTAAAAAGGTTGTAACATATAATTCTAATAAATCTAAAATTATTAGAAGTAAAAATGATTTCAGCAAAGTCACATCATATTTCTGAAAAGTTGCAAAAAATAGAAAATGAAAGTTAAATACAGACTATTACATTATCACTAACACTGTAAAGCATGACGTATATAAAAAAATTCGACAAAATGTGTGAATTACACACTAAAATTATAAAGCATTATTTAGAAAAGCTAAACAAGAATGAAAAGGACACATACCATTTTCATGGATTGTAACATCCAGTACTCTCCCTGTATTAAGTTTTAGGTTCATTGCAATCTCAATGAAAATCACAGCCAAAAGTTTTTGACAAATTGAGAAGCTAGTTCTATAATTTATGTAGAAATGCCAAAAACCTAGAATAGCTAAAACTATTTTTAAATTAACGGATAAAATTACAAACTTTTAAACTATCTGACTTTAAGACTTACTATATAGCTGCAAGTAATCAAGGCCATGTGCTATCGAAAAATAACAGACCTATAGATCAAGAAAGAGACCCACACTTATATGTTTAATTGATTTTAGAGTGTCCTAGGTAATTCAATAGAGAAATTAGAATATTTTCAATAAGTGATGCTTAAACAACTGTATCTCTATGGAAAAATAAACACCAACTCATAAACCAGAGCAGTCATACCATTATGTGATGAGAATAGATCATATATGCCTAAATAGAAAAGCTAGTAATATAAAAGTTTTAGGAGAATAAACATAAAAAATTATCTGCAAACTTAGGGTAGGCATTTATCATAATAGGGAATTAGACTTTACCACAATTAAAATATTTTTCTTTCAAAAAATAACATTGAAAAAAGCAAACACAAAGAAAATATTTTATGCAGACATACACAAGAGAGTGTGTATATATATGTATGTAGTTTATATAATTATATACGTGTATGTGTGTATAATCTGACAAAGGACTGGTATTCAGAATACATAAAGACATTTTCAACTCAATAAGAAAACAAATAACCAAATTTAAAGGTAATCAAAGGTTTGAACAGATGTTTTAAAATATAAGATAAACAAATATCTAAAAAGCACATGAAAAGACATTCAACAACCTAAATTTAAATCTGTAGATTTTTAGAAATTCAAAACCACATAAAATTAATTAATGATGTAGAAGTCAGGACAGGTTTGACGTGTGGGAAGTAGTAATGAGTAGAAGGGGGCACAATGGGGCCTCTGTGTGCCGGTAAGTTTCTTGGTCTAGGTATAAATTGCACACATGTTCATTTGTGGTTTATGCATGTATGAATGTTGCAACTCAATAAAAAGCTTCCTAAAAAATTCAAAAGCTGTTTTTTTATAAAGTTGATAATGTTAAAGTTTATCTCCAAGAATGAAACTTCTGAAAATGGTACAAAACATTTTGGAGCTGAGTAAAGTAAATGGATTTGGGAGTTGGTAGTTGTGGTGTCAGGCTGACCTGAGTATTAATCTCAGTTTTACCAGATAATAAATAATATTCATCTCAGTTCTTTAGGTGAAATATTTATATAATAATTGCACTGTCTTCTCAGGATTGTTTGGAAGAATAAATCTGACGTATTTTGTAAAAGTAGTAAGCATTGTATATTGAAACGTAGTATATATGTTGGCCATGATCAATAAATGGTAGCTATTAAAATAATAACAGTGTGTATGAGAATAAGAATAATATTGATATGAACCAAAATAATTTTAAAATAGAGTAGTGATAGAGGAACAGGCTGATGGATTATTCTTAAATGTTCATAAACTGATCTGAGTATAGATAGGAATCAATACATAATACTGGTAGCATTTTAAGCAATGGGGATTAGATGAATTGAATCATAAATCATTTTTAGACTCAAAAGCAGACAGCAAAAGGAGATAAAATTTTCATGTGGCTTACATGACAAAGGATGATATAAAAAACTCATGAATCAATGAGAAAAAAAGATAAACAACTCAGTGTAAAGTGAATCAAGGACCCAATTAGAAAAATCACAAAAGAAAAAAAATATTTAAATACTATATATATAAATTTAATATGCAAAATAAAGTATATTCATATATACTCCATTGCTATAACCCCATCACAGAGGAGTTATATCAAATCAACAAGCTATATACTTTTTGCTTATTCAATGGCTTATCAAAGATCATATATTCATATTACCTTTGTGAGGAAGCAGACATACTTTGCGTTTGAAAGTGAAAATTGGTAGAATCTTTTTGGAGGATAATTTGGAAATATGCATCAAAAAGCTTAAACTTGTGCATCTTCATTGATCCAGAAATCACGTTTGCTAAAATTTATCAAAGAGAAGTAATTGTGATCATACTTAAGGGTTTAGATATAAAGAGAATAACTGCCTTCTCATTTGTAATGTGAAACTTTTGTTATAACTGCAGTTCAGATAATAGAAAATTATTACTTTCATCCAAGGAAATACTTTTTAGCACTGACAATGAAATTAAGAAATAATTTTAAACACAGGAGATAATTTTTGCAATATATTTTTCCATTTCAAAAAAACCCATTACAAAACAATGTGGATAGTATTATTCTGTTTTTGCAAAATAAACACATATATTTGGAGAAAAGACTAGAGGCAGAGTCCCACGGAATATTAAAAGTAGTAGCATCTGAATGACAAAATTATGGATGATTTAATTTTTTTCATACTGCTTATCTATATTTTCTCAAGATTTTATAAGGTACATACATTACTTCACGATAAAAAGAAAGTTATAATATTTCAATGAAATTTACGTAAAGGTAGCACCATTTGATGCATTGGTAGTAAAAATAAGGGAGTAATGTATGCTCTCCGCAAGGACAAATGCTATCTTTTCACAACCAGAGTTTGGTAGTTAAAAAGAAGACAATAGGCATGCAGAAACTGTGGAGAGCCTTACAACAGGCAAGGGAACATTATCTAAAAAGGTCAAGGAGTTATAAGCCATTTGGCAGACAATGGACAGCAATTACATGCCTACAGTTGCAAATCTCTGCCTCTTAGTTAATCTGGGTTAGAGGTGAAGTGGGAGATAGAAACAGAAGTCAGATTCTGCCGGGTCAGTCCATTATGTCATGCTAAGAAACTCAAACTTAATCCTTTAAAAACTGGGAAATCATTGAGTTAGCAGAGATCATGACCACATCGGAGTTTTTAAAAGTCCTGGTAGCATTGTTGGGGATGAATGGTATTGCTGGTGAGCAGATGGAGATCGCTTACTTAAGATGTCTTTGCAATGGTCCATGCATCAGTGAAGACTTGCAATAAGGCAGTTATTATGGGAGCTAAGAAATGTGAGTTTGTGAGAAATTTAGGGTGTACAATGAAAGGAAATTGGTGATTATTAGAATGCAGAAAGTGGAAGTGAGAAAAACATCAAGGAATCTCCAATGGGCTATTTTGAAGTATGAGGTATAGATAATGTTAATATTGCCTATATGCTCTCTATTTACCAGATTTATATGGATAGATAGATGGATAAATAGGAACTAGGCCAAGCCAAGCTTATACAGGTACCTATCTATATATATGTATATACACACAATATATACATATAATTAATTAAATTATACACACAATATATACACACAATTAATTAAAGACATGGTGGTGATTCCTCAAAGACCTGAAGACAGTAATACCCTATGTGTCCCAGCAACCCCATTACTGGTTATATACCCAAAGGAATATAAATCATTCTACTATAGAGACACATGCATACACATGTTGTTTGCAGCACTATTCATAGTAGCAAAGACATGGAATAAATCTAAATGCCCATCAGTGATAAACTGGATAAAGAAAAAGTGATTCATATATACCATGGAATACTATGCAGCCATTAAAAAAAACAAGATCAGTCCTGTGCAGGGAAATAGATGGAGGTAGAGACCATTTTAACTTCACAAACTAACACAGTAACAGAAAACCAAAAATAGCACGTTCTCACTTATAAATGGGAGCTAAATAATGAGAACACGTGGACACATAGAGGGGAACAACACACACTGGGGCCTATCAGAGGGTGGAAGGTGGGAAGAGGGAAAAGATCAGAAAAAATAACTACTGGATACTAGCCTTAAAACCTGGGTAATGAAATAATTTGTACAGCAAACCCCCATGACACATTTACCCATGAAAGAAACTTGCACATCCTGCACATGTACCCCTGAATTAAAAATGAAAGTTAAAAAAGATTTTAAAATATGTCGTTAAACTTACCCAAACCAAAACAAAACAAATAAAAATAAAAATAATGAAGGTAAATAGGAGAGTGAGAAATGACAAGAAAGAAACAAAACTTACAATGAAAATAGGAACCAGGCCAAGCCAAGCTTATATAGGTACCAAATAAAACCTTTTGGCCACGGAAGCTCTTGTGAGTGAATCTATGAATCAGAGGATTAAGAAAGCACGGACAATGTTTGCTTGTGTGCTATAGATTCTGGTCTTAATGTAGAACCACTTTTTTTTCTGAAAAAAAAAAAAATACCTGAATGTATTTTTCATATTAGATAACGCAACTTGATTTCTTCAATTTTCTTGTTTCATTTTTATTTAAAGATTTTCACGATTGTTGCTGCTTGCTAAGAGTGTAACTATAGCATTATATAAGTGTTTGCTATAATCGTGACTTTTTGTGCTTTTGTGGAAGAATTAAGTGTGGGCAGGAAGGCACCTTGGGTGGAGCAGAATGTACAGATTTGCTAGTCATAAGAGCTTTTCCTGGTGTCTGTAGCACCCACTCCCATCATGACTTTTTACACAGCATACAATGAGCTGTTGCTTACATTTCTGCCTCCCCCATTTGAGGGTGCATAATGCAAGATGAGGAAAGCACTTTCCTAGGTAGACAGATGGACGGATGGACAGATGGATGGATAGATGATAGATAGACAGAGGAATAGATAGGTTGGTGAGTCGTTCATTAAGCAAATGTTTAGTGAGGGACCTTTCTGTGCCAGAGATAAACATGGTCAAGTTCCTGACATAATGGAGCACACACATTGCTCAGTTTCTGCCACTGTTGGCTAAAACAGGCTGCGTTTAGCACTGGCTAAAACACGGAGTTAGGAGAAACTCCATACTCAGCAGCCAACTATGTTGACCTGGATGTTGGTCCTGATTATTTGCCTTTAATCATGTGCTCCTGCACATGTTGCTTGACTGAGTCTTCTGTTTTCACTGCAAAAGTTGTATGTGCTGAGGGATGATAAAAGAAGTGGGGCCAGTATCAATGCAGACATTTTTATAAAATGAATGAAAAGTGGGAGGCAGCTCATCCTATCTGCAGTCTGAAGTTGTCTGGGCAGCAGAAGCTGTCAAGTGTGTGTTTCAGATAATGACAGTGGGGAAGGACTTGGAGGCGGAAGTGTTTCTTATTCATGTGGTTATCCAAATGCCTGGTGATTAAGAGCGCAGATTGTGGAATCACCTAACTAAATTTTTTCCCAGTCTCCAGCTTTACTGAGGTGCAATGACAATTAAAAATGTGATGTTTTGATATATGTATACATTATGAAGTAATCCCCACAATCAAGTTAATTAGCATGCCTATTACCTCACTAGTTACCTTGTGTTTAGTGTGAGAGCACTTAACATCTATTCTATTCACTATGCACCCCATGAATATGTACTATTATTATTTGACAATTAAAATAAAGAGGAAGAAAAGATCTACTTTCTTAGCTCATTTTAAGTATATAATGCAGCATTATTAACTGGAGTCACCATGCCGCACATTAGATCTCCAGAACGTACTCATCTTGTAACTGAAAGTTTTCAAACTTTAACCAAAATCACAATTTCTCCACTCCCAAGCTCTGGCAACCAATGTTCTACTCACTGTTTCCATAAGTTTCATTTGTTTAGAGTCCACATATAAAATAAGATCCTGCACTATTTATCTTTCTGTGTGTGGCTTATTTCATTTAGTATAATATCCTCTAGACTCATCTATGTTGTTACAAATGGCAAAATTTCCTTCTTTTTGAAGGCTTAATGATATTTCATACTATATGTATTACATACCACATTTTCCTGATCCGTGAATTCATCAAAGAACACTTACTTTGTTTCCATATTATGACTATAGTGAATAATGCTACATTGAACATGGGAGTACCAATATCTCTTTGAAATACTGATTTCAATTTATTTAGATATGTACCATTTTTTTCAAACAAAAATAGAAAAGGCAATCTTAAATGTGTATGGAATCACAAAAGACCCTGAAAAACCAAAACAATCTTGAGAAAAAATAAAGCTGGAGGCATCACACTACCCAATTTCAAAGTATAGTATAAAGCTATAGTAATCAAAACAGTATAATATTGGCATAAAACAGGCACATAGTCCAGCGGAACAGAATAGAGATAAATCCATGCCTATGTGGTCTATTTATATTCCATGAGGGCACCAAGGGTGTGCAATGGGGGAAGGAATAGTATCTTCACTAAATGATACTGGGAAAATTGAATATCCAAAAGCAAAAGAATAAAATTAGATCTTTATGTTACACCATACACAAAAGTCAACTCAAAATGGGCTAAAAACTTAAATGTAAGGTCTGAAACCACAAAAATCTTAGAAGAAAACATAAGGAAAAACTTGACATTGGTCTTGGCAAGAATTTTTTGGATATGACACCAAAAACATAGGCAACAAAGGCAAAAATAAACAAGTGAGACTATATAAACTAAAAAGTTTCATCTCAGCAAAGGAAATCATAAAATAAAAAGACAACTTATGGAATAGGAGAAAACATTTGCAAATTATGTATCTGATGGGAATTGGTGTTGAAAATTTGTAAGGAACCCACACAACTCAAAATTCTGATTCTAAAAGTTTTTGTCCCACCAGTCTTTCAACTATGGTCAAGTTACATGACTTCTTTCTTCCTGCAAAAAATGAATATAACAATACCTTCCATTTATTGAATATATGCTGTATTCCAGAAACTACTACATAAACTCATTTTCTCTTCAAAACTGTCTCTATGAAGCAGACAATTTCCTAATGTCATTTTATACATTAAAAAGCTGAGAAACAAGAGTGGCCAAATAACTTGCCTAACATCACAGGGTAATGAGTGGTAGAGTTAATCAATAGTAAGCTTACTGATACCAGGATTGTGCTCCTAACCACCACATTACATTGCCTCTACCTGTAAGTAATATGATACAGTAATATAAAGCTACATTATAAATATAAAAAAAGCGGTAAGGGACTTGTTTAGGCTAAGAAGCAGTGGAAGTGAGTTGCAGGCACAAAAAAAAGCATCATTATTATAATGATAACTACTATATCCTGAGTCTATATAATACAGTAGGCAATATGTTGGGTGCTTTAAAAAGTTCATTTCGGCTGGGCGCGGTGGCTCACGCCTGTAATCCCAACATTTTGGGAGGCCAAGGCGGGTAGATCACGAGGTCAGGAGATCGAGGCCATCCTGGCCAACATGGTGAAACACAGTCTCAACTTAAAAAAAAAAAAAATTAATCAGGCATGGTGGTGTGCACCTGTAGTCCCAGCTACTCAGGAGGCTGAGGCAGGGGAATCATTTGAACCCAGGAAGCGGAAGTTGCAGTGAGCCAAGATCACGCCACTGCACTCCAGCCTGGCGACAGAGCAAGACTCCATCTCAAAAAAAAAAAAAGGTTCATTTCATTAAATCTTCATATATCCCTTGACAGGTGCTTGTTACTATTTTTATTTTGTAGGGGAATAAACTGAAAGGTTAAATGACATGTGAAATGTCCCACTAGTTAGTAAGTGGCAGAGCCAAATTCAGACCTGCCGGATTCTGAGATCCCTGCTCTTTTCTCTATGCAGTTTCTGTTCACGGGTGAAGGGCCAAAGGTGAGAAATGATTGGCTCAGAGCTCAGGTTTGCACCTGGGGGAATGGTGGGTAATAAAGCAGAAGCAGAAGTTTGTTCAAATGCAAAATGCAAACTAAGAATCTTCGACTTTACCTGGCAGACAGTGGTGAGCCATTAATATCTAAGCAAGAATGTGACTGGAAATTATCCTATAAACATGTCTCTGTCTCTTGTTGCTGACATGCTAACTACTCCGGCTTCCAAATGCATCCCTCAAAACCTGCCAAGAAGCTTTTTTCTGAATAACCATTCTATAGTGGTTATAGCTTCCTCTGAAGCTATTTACTGATGGCACTTCCCATTGAACAACAACTGGTATTTATATTGTACTCTTCATTACTTGCCTTTTCATCCAGGTTGTGATTTCTTGGAAAGTTGGCATTGTTTCTAAGGTTTCTGCGCGTTAAGTGCCTATCTTCATGTTTGTACAGAGTTACATTGAATAAAGGCTAACTCTTGATGATATAACAGGTATGGCATCACTTTAAAAGGGCTGTCTCATCTCCAAAGGAGCAAGATAGGAGGAAAGGAAATTTTCTTCTTAGTAGAGTCAGAAGATTTGAACGCATCCCAAGGTGACTGTCAGTGATCACATTGGGAACACCAATTTCCTTAGCTATACAAGGGAGTCAACATTTCCTCTGAGAACTAGGTGTGAAAAAAGGAGTGATAAAACACCATAAACTATGCCTAGCACATAGGAGGCCTTCATTAATAGATCAAAGATAGAAGGATGATGTGGCCTACAATGAGAATATCCTATATTTAACCTCTGGTTTCATCAAGCTACTAGTTGACTCCCCCTACCCCAACACACACCCAAAGTTCAACACACAGTACCTCAGAATGTGACTATATTTGGAAATATAGCCTTTAAAGGGTGATTAGGTTAAAATGAGGTCATATGGGTGGGCTTTCATCCCGTAAGGCTGTTCTCCTTATGAGAAGAAGAGATTAAGACACATACAGAGAGAGACCATGTGAAGACATAGGGAGAAAGTGATCATCTGCAAACCAAGAAGAGAGCACTCAGAATGAAACCAACCCTGCCAACACCTTCATCTCGGAATTTTACCCTCCAGAACTGTAAGAAAATAAATTTTTTTAAGTCACCTGAGCTGTGGTACTTTGTATGGCAGCCCTGGCAAACTAATGCTTTTCTTCTGTGAACCTCAGATTGTAGTATAAAAAGGGAATTTTTGTGAGACTCAGATGTGATTTATGTAAAGTAGGTGCTCTATAAATGATAGCTGGAAGTTGCAGTGATGGCAGTAATAGTAGCAGGAGGGCTTGTGATTGGAAGAGTATTATTGGCTCCATCGTCAGGGCTGTTGAGGTGATCAATTGCAGGGATAATTTATATGCAAAATATAAATTTCAGCCTCTAAAATTAAAGGACCTAAATATGAATCCTGTCTCCACCATTGATCACACAGCTGATCTGGAATATACTCAATCTCTCCAGACATCCCTTTTCATACCATTAAATCAGGTAAAACCTATTTATTAATGAGGTAACCTATTATTAATGAGGTAGAACCCACCTCTTTGGGTTGTTTAGAAAAAGAAAAATGGTTAATATTCATGGAATACGTATTAGCATGTGTCAGGGACTATTCTAAGCCCTGTTTCTGCTTTTACTTATTTAATATGTATGAAAGTCCTAGAGATTAAGTAATATTGTTATCTCTGTGTTTTTTTTTAAATAAAGAATCTCTGGCATAGATGGGAAAGTCACTCACTCCATGTCAGAGAGTTAGTAAAAGATGGAGCCAGGATTCAAACTTGAGCAGAAACGCAGAGATAAAAAAAATAAGATATTTGTTCATTATACATTGTATTGTCTGACTTTATTATTCCTGCCTAGGCTGTTTTGTGGTTTCTTTCTTAAGCCCTGAGAAAGAGTGAACACATTTCTACCAGGACTAGAATCTTATCAGGGAGTACTTGGAGACCTGCCCAACTCTGAGAACAGTATACTGGCATAAGCACCTCTTAGGATTTTCCTTCTATGCCCAAATTCCTTGTGGTACACACTAGTGTTCTCTCACTCCTGAGCACATAGCTTTGGCTCCCTTGTGGGAAGTTGGGACATGTCACTACTTCTAGTCAATAAGGTATGGATATAAGTTACATGTGTTGCTCTTGGATTCAGGGCACTTAATTGTCAGTAGACTCTTCTGAGCTTAGCTTTCCTTCCTTTGACATGGTGACCAGCAATGGTTGTGAGGCTACCTGCATTGCCTGGGTTCCTGAGTGACTGCAATGACCAGAACAGTCCCTCTGACTCACAATAGACATGCAGCTCAAATGAGAAGTAGTGTTGATTTAAGCCATTGACATTTTGGGTTTGTCTGTTACTACAATGTAACTTGGTCATTTCCATCCCCTTTCACCCGCTGACTAATGCATTCATCTTGTTAACTTTAACCTTCTTCCTAAGACCCTTCCAAGTTTGATCACACTCAATCCCTGAAGTCTTCTTTCTCTTTCTTTTACTTTCCTACCTTCAATTTTGTCTTTCTGTCCTATAAAACTCCTTTCTGAAGTGCTGCTTACCTTGGGGTATCTCTATGAGGTAACCTAAGTATAAATGAATTTAGGGGCAGAGTCACTTCATCTACCCTCTGCTCTGTTTCAGATTATGATCAGAATGTGGAGTCAATCCTTGGTCCTGCTTATGAAATTCACCCACTAAAGCCTGGTTTCTGAAGACTTAGGTGCAGTCTGGGTCACTGCAAGCAAATCATGCACTTCAGACCTTATCTTTTCGATGATAAGATTGTGTCGATCCATGACTGAATGGAGAATGTCCATTTAACAAGGACAAAAGAAGCTGATTTGTTCCTAAAGGGCCTTGAAAATTTACTCCACTAGTGTGAAACGGGTCAATAAGAACAAGAAATGAAATTGAGGTCAGAGACTTTCTCTGGAAGAGACAGTAGATAGAATCTAAGGCATCCTCCATCCTTCTGTCCCCACAGTGCTGCTGCAGATTCACCAGTAAAGGTGCTGATTAATAGCCAGAGGAAATGTGTTCATTATTGAGTGGGGTCCCAGGGAACACCATCCCCCTTTCCCAGGAGGAAACAATGAGTTGTGGGGAAATATTGCAAGCCAGGCTGCACCCTTAACAGGAAAGATCATTTGCTTCAATTCCTAATTCTATACTTGTATCTAACATCCCGGGTCTATGTTTACTGATTTTGCAGGAAGATTTGGTTGGATTATAAGTATTTTAAGAGCAGGGAGTAGGTCTCATTCAAAATTATATCTCAGTGCCTAACACAGTCCATGACACATAGTAAATGCTTATGAGTTTTGATGAATGACTGGATGGATCTATTGATACACTGAACAAGTTTCTCTCTTCATTTCTCTTTCTCTCTCTCTCTCACACACACACACACACATACCCCCCACACACTCCAATTCATTAGCTGCATTCCTTATAACATTATATATATTCTTTCTTGTTTACAAATGTATTCATTGCATTTTCCACAGTGCCCTACTAAGAGTACCCTGGTAATTATTTGTGGGATTGATGATCTAGCCATCATTTACTATATATTAATATGTAAGGAGAAGAGAACATTGGAATGGGAGACAGGCCACACATATAGTTAATTAAACACTTATTGAATGTTAACTATGTGACTGTTTGTGTGCTAATTAACAAGCATGAGGATATGAACGAGGCGAGACTCTATTCTTACTTTCATATGGAACACAGGCCTTCTTACAAAGGATCTCAAACACGGTGTAAGTTTAAAAAAAAAGGGTGGGTGCAAATGATAAAGAGAGGAAATCTCACCCAGAAGAGAGAGGGAGAGGAAAAGATGAGCTCTTAAAGTGACAATCCTTGATCTGACCAATGAATGGATGCGTCAGAATTTGTCATCTGGCTGCATCAGAGAAACAGTATTCTGGGCAGAGGGAAAGAAATTGGAACAACATGTTATAGTTCCCCTCGTACTCCAATATTTATTTTCACATTTGACCTTTCCAATAACCCTGGGAATATAAATAGGACAGAGGTTGTGTTCCACCCTGAAAATCTTCAGTAGAGACAAAGTGAGAACTTCAGCTTCCTGCATCTTAACAGGCTTCACCCTTCAGCGCGATTTGTTTCATCCTTTGAAGCTCAGATCAAGTCTCACCACTTCCAGGAAGACTTCAGATTCATTTAGCAAAGGTTTCTACCACCCCGTGAGCTCACAGTCTGTGTCTCAAGCAAACTGCGTGATATCACAGAACTTATTTTTATTTTTCGTCTCTTGAAACTGTATTTTAATCAATAACATAGCACATAGCACAAAGTTCAGCATAGTTACTCAACAAATGTTCATTGAATCTGAACTTTAAATATTTAAATGAAGATAATAAAACCCATTTATTTGCTTCTGTGCAAGGATATGTGAGGTTCACATGACATATGCATGTGAAAGACATTGCTTGGAAAACTGTAAAAGGATGTAGCTTTATGCTTAACTGTAAAAGCATAAAGACTGGGGGCTCTGGAGCCAGAATGTGGGAGTTTGAATCCTATTTCCACTACTTGCCAGCTAGGGGAACTTCAACAAGTTCATTAACTTCTCAGCTCCATTTTGTTGTTGCTGCTGTTGAAATTATTTTTTTCTCATCTATGAAATGTTATGAAAATAAAATGAGTCAATGAAGGTAAAACACTTAGAATAGTGAGTGGCATGTAATAAGCACAGATGAGTGTTAAATATAATTTTTACTACACGTTGCTTCCATTCCTTAATACAGACTTCTTAGGATTAATAACAATAATAATATTACTTTAAGCCTCTTTCCCATGCTTATCTCAATTATTAAAGAAAATGGTAGCCTGAGATCAGGGACTCTGTCAGAAAATTCTAACTCATGATTCATGGTCCCTGGATCATAGCCACCAGCCTGCATGCTGTAAGAATCAAGGCTGGTGAATCATCTAAGCTGTAGGCACTCTGCTCCTCTGAGCCCTCTGCCCTCCTCCTTAACTGGAGGACGTTGTGGGGTTATCTGCCTTTTCTCCAGTAATGCTGGCAATACAGGCTTTTCTGCTGCTAAAAATATGCAGCTCAAGATTCAAGGTGAACCAGATGCATTGATTTTCAACCTGGACAAAGATGAGAGGGAGGGAAAATAGAATTCAGAAACTTCTGCTTGGATTGAGGTAAGGGGGTGGGGTAATGGACTTATGCTTTCATTTAAAATAATAAAAAAATCCACTGGCATTTCTAACTACTTTGATTAACCATTGTTAAAGTAGATTCACTAGCAATGTCTTTTTGATAGGTAGAGATAAAGAATTTCTCACTATGAGAGATAGAGCTTTGACATCATCAAAGAGTTTGCCATTCCTCAACTTGACCTTTATCTCTTTGGGTTTCTTTTCTGATGATTTCTGGTCCATGAAGTTTAGAGAGGCCTGCAATCCAAAAATATCCAGAATCCTCTCTTCAAGAGACTTCCATGAATCATGACTTCTGAACTAAAACTACACATGTAACATTTTTCCAACAATAATGACATGTCATGTGAGTAGCACCTTGTTCTAATCTGCGTGTTTTACCGATGCCATGCAGCATATCTGTATAAAGATGGCAGAGACTGAGGAAACAAAAATACTACAAAGGAAATGTTATAATGCTTGGCGTATTTAGTTAATAAAAAAGACAAAAAGTTATATATGTTGTACATATAACACATATATACACAACAATACCTTGTATAATCTTGATAACCTCCCAATGTTGAGAATAAACATCTATTGAGCATTTTGTCCAGGCAACAGCCTAGATACTTTCCATAAATCACTTCACATAATCCTTACCAACAAGATGATGACAAAGAAAGCAACAGCTCCATTTTACACATGATGACATGGAGACTCAGAAGGATAAATCAGCTTGCCTAAGATCACACAGGAAATGAAGAAGGAAAGATTAGGCCAAGTCTCCAAAGCTAATGCTCGGTCTACTTAAGGAAGCACTCTCTTTCAGGCCAGGGAGAACCAGGTTTTCAATTCAGAGGACAGTACAGTGCAGTCTGCCCAAATGGGGCCCCCAATTTGCAACACCATCATCACCTGGGAACTTGTTAGAAATATAAATCCTGGAGCCCACCCCAGACATACTGAATCAGAAACTCCGGAGGTGGAACCCAGCAATCTGGATCTTAACAAGCCCTGGGAGTGATTCTGATGACTACCATGGTTTCAGTAACATTGGTGAAGAAATCGAGCCTCACAGAGGCAGAGTAAATTGCCCACATTCCCAGAACAGAGCCAGGTTTGGAAGTGAGATTTCTCATCCCTTAAACATTTAATGTTGCATGAGGTTGTTTCTCAAATAGAAAAAATTCTGTAGTGCCTAAGCTTTAGTTTTCTCAGCTGTCAGAAACAGTATACTATTGTGGTCAAAGGTGAAGTTTCTAGATATCAACAGCCTCTCTCCTATTTACTTGCTATGTGCTTTAGGCTATTCATTAATATCTTTGTGCTTATAGTTTCTTATCTGCTAAATGCTTATGCAGGCTGCTATGACAATCAAAGAGAAACTGCATGTTAAGTGCTTTTGTACAATGCCTGCCACATAATAGACACTCAGTAAATAGATAATTTGTCATTGATATGAATACCTCATTCTTTCTCTGTCTAGATGGAAAATATCCTTAATCAGTTCCTGGAGCATAGCAGGTACACAATAAATGCTCACCCTTTTTGTTCTTTTCCTAGTAGAGACTTCTTTTAGTCCCCTTGAACAGACTATGTATCTACCAAACTGGTCTTTCACCTTCCGAATTTTCTTACTGCAGCCAACTCCTCTAATATCAAGCAGCAAAAATGAATCCTGGGGAAATCAACTTCAAAGTCATTACAATAAAAGAGTTGGTTTCAGTCAACTTTTGCATTGAACTCTTACTAAGACAGCCTGCTCCATAGAGGAGTCGACCTGCAGCCCTTTCTCTTAAAAACTCAGCTTATTAACTATTTCCCCCAAAGAGACACCCACTCTTCTCCCTCTCGCTCCTTACACACCCTCTTTCTAAATGGTTCCTGCTTTTCCTTCTGCTGTAGCTTTGGAGAGAGTCACTGCATCCCACTTGGTAAAACATCAACTTAATACTATGCTTATTTTTGAACCAACAACAATATTTTGCTGAACACTGTAATTGCATTTTCCATTTTGCTAGAAAATTGAAAGCTGAGGCCTTTTGAACTTGTCACGTCAGTATACCTACCAGAAAAGCAACAGACCCACAACTGAAGGCTGTGGCTTCTTTGGCAATCATCCGTAATATCTCAAACTCTGAGAAACAGGTTTTGAGGACTCTCTGAACCCAGCTCAAGAGAAAAAAATTGTATGTATAATTTGACTGGTAAAGTAGATAAGTAAGTAAGTAAAGTAGATAAGTAAGTAAAGCTAGACAGGCATGGATTCTACACAAGGATTTGACAGTTGCTAATACGTAATCTTGTAATGAAATTACAACACTTCTCCTAAATCTTAGCATACATGTCTCTGAAATGAGAAGAAGACTCGTGCATACACTATTGGTCATTGAGAGGTTTAACAGATACCACCAAAGGTAATGGCTAACATTTAGTAGGTGTTCAATAAAAACAAGCCTGCCTTGTGGTCCAAAAAAGAAAATGTCTGAGAGAAATCAATTTCAGCATTTAATAAACAAACACAAGTAAAGCAAAAATGGTAGAACAATTCCTCCAGGCTTTGTGTAGAGGAAGCCAAGCTCAAAATAATTAAAGTGAAGTCGTTCTGGTGCTTCTCCCATCTGTGCTTATCACTCAGTTCATTGTCACACTTCTCCTGCATTGTCTCTATACTTTTTGTCACCTACACATGGCAGATAGCGCCTATGACAAATTGCTATTTCCATAAATCACAGGACTGTTAATCCTCACCATGTCTCCTTAAAACACATCACTGCATTTCTCATGATGCTGTGCCTTCTTTACAAATCTTTTAGTTGCCTAGTTACTGGCGTAATATTGATAATACCTGCCCCACGCCTATTTACCTTGCTCTTCTCTGCAGCCTGGAGGGTCTCCAAAGCACCCTATGGGCGTGCTTCTGCCTTCAAACTGCTCTCTGTGGTTTCTCTTCTAGTTTCCTCTTTCCAGGCTTCTATTTCTCCACTCCCTCAAAAATGTCATGCAAAATTTTCAAAAGATAGGCTCCAGCTTTTTCTGTTCTTGATACTCAAAACACGTCAAAGCATGCCCCATTGTGAAGGCCAAAGCAGTTTGGGCTCTATGGATGTGTCACAAATTGGGAACAAAGAAATTTATAATCTTGGTAGTCTCATAGTCTTTTTTTTTTTTTTTTTTTTGAAGGGTTTAACTTTTCTACTCTAAAAACGAATCTAATCATTATTTAAAAATTGAAAAAAATCCTGACATCACAATGGCACCTAAAGGTAACCACTGTGAATGTCATCACATATTTGTTTCATGTAGAATAGATTCTTTCAATTTTGGCTTTATAATAATATGATAAACTTATTTGTAATTTGTAATTTTATATTCTGATTCTTTTAATTTATCTTTTCCATGTACCAGCTCTCCTGATTAAACTATCTTCATAAACGTAACTTAAATGGCTGCATATTAGTCCCCTGATGAGAGGTATCAACTTACTTAAGTATTCCCTTCATTTTACATTTCTAGGTTTGTTTTTCAATTTCATAGTATAACAAGTAATTCTGTGATTGGCCACTTTGCCAATAAAGCCTCCATTCCAGCAGGAGGCAACAGATTACAAACAGGAAACATAAAATAAATAAATAAATGGCATATTACATTAGGAATTAAGGAGATAGGAAGCAACAATGGGCCAATGGTCACTTTAAAATAGTGGTCAGGGTAGGCCTCGCTGAGAACAAGACCGAAAGGAGATATTCTTGCTGAGAACAAAAGACTAAAAGAATATAGCCATGCATATATGAAGGGAAGATCCATCCAGGAAGGAGGAATACAGAATGCAAAGGCTTTGCGGTAGAAGAATTAGAATGTGAAGACAAAGATAATTTAAGATAATTGTCCAAAGTCACACAGATAGAAGGTCTTGACAAAATAGTCTTAGGACCTAGATTGCTAGGATTCTATGTAGTGTGTCTAAGTTTTCAAACCTGAAAGCATCCGATGATAGAGCAAAACCAAGACGACCATAATATTCCCCTTAGGGCAACTCAACTTTACAGAAGTTTTTTTCTGGTTATAAGTTACTGACCTCCCTTTTCTTATAGCATTTACTTTAGGAAACTTTCAGTTGTTATTCTTTCTCTACTCCTTTGGGATGCAAATCTTCTCCCAGTCTCTTGCAAGATTTGCAATCTAGAAAGGTCTTTCTCAAGGACCTGGGAGTCATTCTTTAAAATATCATGAAAGGAGATAATGCCTCTATCTCCCAATGACTGTGGGGAGGTAGGAGCCTGACTTTATAAAGCATCAATTAGCAAGCACGGATGGCCAACCTCCCCACTAACATCATTCAGTACCTTTCCACTAGCTTACTTTGGCTCTTAACAATACTCTGCCTTTTGTTTCAGTGACGTTTCATCTCCCCTATCGCAAGTCTTAACCTCTATTGCAATAGGCTTGAATAAAGGCTTCCCTGCCTGTGTAACTCCATCTGGGGCAATCTTTCTTTGACAAGTATAGTCTAACATTTCTCAAAATGTCTTCCTTGGAACTCTGGTCCTCAGTATAAGTCTGCAAGTGTTCATCTTAACAGTCATAACACACACCAAATTATTTAAGGCTATATACCCATAGTTCCACAGCTGCATAGACCCAAAACCTAAGAAGCATTTTTTTTTTCACTTTTCCCTCACATTTCACCTTCCATCAGCAAATTCTATTGTCTCTACCTCCATAATATATCCCAGATCTAGACGTCTTTACTTTTACCTTAACCACTGGTCATGCCATCATTATCACCTCACACTTGGAATATTGTAGTGGCTTCCTAACTGATCCCTGCTTGTTTGTCCTTTATTGTTTATCTCCATAGAGTAAGAAGGAATCTTTTTTTTTAGACAGAGTCTCGGTCTCTCGCCCAGGCTGGAGTGCAATGGTGCGATCTCAGCTCACTGCAACCTCCACCTCCCCAGGTTCAAGCGATTCTCCCTGCCTCAGCCTCCTGAGTAGCTAGGATTACAGGTTCCCACCACCACACCCAGCTAATTTTTTGTTGCTGTTGTATTTTTTTTTTTAGTAGAGATGGGTTTTCACCATGTTGACCAGGCTGTTCTCGAACTCCTGACCTCAGGTGATCCATCTGCCTCGGCCTTCCAAGGTGAGGAAGGAATCTTTTAAAAGTAATAATGCACTCTCCTCCATGCCAGAAGCCTCCCATGGCTTTCTGTCACACTCTCAATAAACTCCAAAGTCTGTCATTGCTCCGAATACCCTACCTTGCTTCTCCAATCTCATCTTTCACCACTCATGTTCGTATTCATTCCATCCCAGCCATTTGACCAGCAGTGCTCTCACTCCGGGGAGCTGTGCACCTTGCTGTTGCTACTGCATCAACCTTCTGTACGGTTTCTGTTCTCACTGTGTAGCTACCTGCTGATATATCTCTTCCTGTTTCCATCTGAGTGTTCCATCTGAAAGAGTAAGTCTTGGCATTCTCTATCATTGCAGCTTGCTTTCTTAACACACAACAGGACCAGACACTATGGATTTATTTTATTATTGTCTAATTTCCCCACACATACAAACACTAGAATGTGCCATTTTGTTCACTGCTGCATTTTTGTAGCCTGACAGGTCCTGATATAAAGTAAACAATAAGTATTAAGAGAAGGAGGGAATAAGTGAAAGATATTAAGAAGTCTTGCAGCACACACACAATAATTGTTCAACTTTTTTAACCCACTATTTCCCAAACTTACTGACCACCAAATCCTTTTCCATGCAACATCTCTTAATTTGGAACCCAATCAGAAAGCACTGGTAGGGCACATTAAAGATGACTGCAAAACCTTGATTCTTCTCTGATCAAGAGATAGGATCTATGTTCCCTCTACCTGAATCCATGAAACCATGACTGTTTTATATAATAAATGTGGTGGAAATGGTGCTGTGCCAGTTTACTGACTCAGCCCTGGCAGGATTCGCCTTTCATATTGGAGCCCTGAGCTACTACAGAAGAAGTCTCATTACCCCGGCAATGTCATGCCAAAGAGACCATTCATAGACATTCCAGTGCACAGTCTCAGCAGAACCCAGCCTTCTCACCATCTTCCCAAGGCACTAGGTACATGAGAGAGGGAGGGTTCCCTAGATTCTCCACCACACAATCCCCCAGCTAAATAAAATTGAGTCATGCCTGTAATCCCTGCACTTTGGGAGGCTGAGGCAGACAGATCACCTGAGGTCAGGAGTTCCAGACCAGCCTGGCCAACATGGTGAAACCCCATCTCTACAAAAAAATACAAAAATCAGCCAGGTGTGGTGGCGGGCGCCTGTAAGCCCAGCTACTCAGGAGGCTGAGGCAGGAGAATCGCTTGAACCTGGGAGGTGGAAGTTGCTGTGAGTTGAGATCATGCCACTATACTCTAGCCTGGGCAACAGAACAAGACTCTGTCTCAAAAAAAAAAAAAAAGAAAAAAAAGAAAAGAAAAAAGAAAAGAAATAAAGAAAGAAAGTAATTAAATGACCTCTGTTGACATAAGATGGAACAGAGAATCTCCCACTGAACCCTGACCCTGCCCAACTTCCTGACCCACAAAGTCAAAAGATGAAATAAAATGATTGCAGTTTTTAAAACAACTTAAACCAGTCTGTGTCTTAGGAGTTTTGTTATGCAGCCAATAGATAACTGTAACACTGATGAAATTCACTCTTTTCAATTTTTTCAAATGGGGAAACAAAGGCCTAGAGAGGAGACCGATCCTGTCCCATGATCTCTTAGTGCATGGTAGAACTGGAATAAGAAAACACATCTCCTGTTTCTTGTCTAGTCTTCTCCTTATGGACAAAGAACTCTAGGTGTTGCTGTGAATCCCAATTGCCTCTTCTCTAATATGGGCTTTCCCCTTCAGATTAAACTGGCATTATTAAACACATTCTGAGTGTCAAACCACAGGATTAGGCATGTTTACGTACTCATTTCATTTAGTCTCTCCAACCAGGGGAGTTCTCTGGGAATGCAGACTGTGCCGACGAGCAAAGAGGGATGTCACCAAGGCTATAAAATGAAAGGCAAGTCCGGCTAGAGTGTAAATTTACCAGAATATATTTCATTCTCCTGGCTGTGAGGCCTCAAGCTTTTGAATGAATATGTGCTTAACTATTTATAATTGACCTTTGCACAAAGGAACATGAAATTTTTATAGCCCAAAGCTTCATTTATTAACTTTACTGGAGTGTAAAATATTGCTGTTTGCCATAAATTTATACCAGGACAAACAATATATATGCTAATTAGTAGTCTTGCCATCGTCTGCACGCTGTTGTGTTGGCTGGTCATTTCCAACAGGCAAAATAGCAGAATTCAATCGACAAATGACAATTGAATCGCTTGATACTTGCTGTTTACACAGTGAAGTCTGGAGTGGTGAATTAATGGTGTTCATTATAACAAGTCCATTTCCTTTTCATTTCCTTTATAAATTAGTCCAGGTAACACGCTGAGTTCCTTCGAGAATGGCTCCTTGGGAACCTGCTGGGGAACACCTGCAAAACCCACAACTCAGCAGAATCCCTCCAGCTCTCACCCTGCAGTTTTCATGTTGCTTCTGGAGTTTCTAAAATGTACTGATGTTTCAGGCTTGAAAGGGGCCTCAGAGATCATCTCTACTTGTTTCACAGAGGAGATTGAGGCTGAGGGAGGTTAAGCGAGTTGCTCAAATTCACACAGAAAGGTAGAGATGGAGTCAGGATTCAAGAGTGAATGTCAATGAAAAATAACCTGAGGAGGCCCTTAGCAATCACTTTGTCCTACTCATTTAAAATATGTAGGAAACTGAAGATCAGAGAGGACAAGTTTAAATGTCACATACGTTGTGAAGCCTGGCACCACTAAGCAGAACCTGTAGCTCCATTCCACCCATGTATGCATTAATCTATTTTATTGATGTTTAATGATGAGTGCCTACTATGTGCTAGGTATGGGAGATAAAATTGTTATTCAAGAACATATATCCCCTTCCCTTAGGGAGTTTGAAGTATAGAGGGAGAGGCATATATGAAACAAATGGCACATATTGATATAGTAGCAAGATGTGGTAGACACTAAGAGTGTTATGAGGATGACAGGAAGGAAGGTAATCTAGTCTAGGGGACTTGACATTACGTGTGAGCTGGGATCTAAATGATAAAGAAGGATTGACAGATGATGTAGGTTGAGGAGTTGGGTAACAGCATATTCTAGACAGAGGAAATGTCACGTGCAAGAATCCTGAAGTAGGAAGAAGCTTGGTCCGTCATAAGAAGGAGCAAGAAGAGCATAAGATGAGTCTGGTTAGGTGGTCCCAGTTTATATTATACTGGACTTTGAGGGTTGCAGTTCTTTATACTAAGCCACACAGAGAACAACAACGATAACAAAAAACACTTCAAGGGACGTGGAAATGACATGCAAAACTACAACACTTTGTCT
This sequence comes from Macaca fascicularis, assembly GCF_037993035.2. NCBI lineage: Eukaryota > Metazoa > Chordata > Mammalia > Primates > Cercopithecidae > Macaca > Macaca fascicularis. The sequence goes on from NC_088389.1 coordinate 38,905,641, forward strand.
CCATTGTAGAACATATTATATTGAATTGCAGTGTTGCTTTCATGGTGGGATTCGTAACTGTGAAATGAGGACTGAAACCATGTCTATTTCTACTTTATGTTTATGGCATCTCGTTCAGCTTTTGGTACATAAGGAACACTTGAACAATGCCTGCTGCATGAAAAGACAATTATTCCAAGTCATCCGCAAAATACTGGCAGAGAAATGCCTACTGTTTCATCCTTATATCACATGGATCATTCTTTCTTTTCTCCTTTGTAAGTGTGAAGATGCAAAACGTGCCAAAGCCACCCCCTCTTCATCTTTGCTGACACAATCTATTTCTGAGACCAAATTCTCAGCTCCTTATTCCCCCAGTGATATATAAGCTGAAGCCTTCTGAAATTTTCCGGAAAGGTTTTTGTTCCTCAATAAAAGGGGCAAATGAAGTTGGTATGTCTCCTCAGCCTTTTTACCTTGAATTCAAATGCAATGACTGGGGCTGCAACAACTGTCTTGTGATCATGAGTTGATAAACATTAAAAAATGGCAAGGGGGACCGGGCGTGGTGGCGCAGGCCTGTAATCCCAGCACTTTGGGAGGCTGAGGCCGGTGGATCACTAGGTCGGGAGACCATCCTGGCTAACATGGTGAAACCCCGTCTCTACTAAAAATACAAGAAATTAGCCGGGCATGGTGGTGGGCGCCTGTAGTCCCAGCTACTCGGGAGGCTGAGGCAGGAGAATGGCGTGAACCTGGGAGGCGGAGCTTGCAGTGAGCCGAGATGGCAGTGAGCCTAGATGGTGCCACTGCACTCCAGCCTGGGCGACAGAGCGAGACTCCATCTCGAAAAAAAAAAGGCAAGGAACTAGTAATCTATAGACAACAGTCCCAATATTCTCGAGCTGTTAAAACAATTCTTCACTCTGAACCCTTATTTTACAAGAAAAAATAAACTTCTACTGGTTTTAGCCATTCATGCTCTTCACAATTCATGCTCTTCCCAATTCAGTCACCTGCTTTTCACTAATAAATGTTTTTCTTCTATGTTTCTCTACTGTGTCTTCTCTTCATTTGGTTTATTATGTGTATTCTAATATGAGAGAGAGAGAGAGAGAGAGAGAGAGAGATTGCAATTATCTTGAGAAGCTTTAAAGTTCTGTTGGAAGATGAAACACAGATACAATAAAATAATAACTTCATATCTCATTGTGTTGAGATACAGGGACAAGATCTGTGTTCCAAATCCTATTATGCTATTAACAGTAGTGTAATTTTGGAATGTGACTTCACCATTTGGGACCTTCATTAACTCTTTTGCAAAGTGAGGTTTTGATCATCTTTAATTTAATGCTTCTCAAAAGGTATTTCACAAACCACCAGCATCTAAATCACTGATGAAGCTTGTTAAATGCAGATTCCTGGGCCCCACCTGAGACTAAGTCAGAGTCTCTTGGGCTGAAGACTAATGATTGGCACAATAAATATGCTCCTGGAGTTGTTATAGCACTGAAGTTTGATAACTGTCGTTAAGTTCTATTCTTGATTTAGCATTCTTTGATTCACTTGAAGTTGAATTCACACGGTAGATTTTACATTATCCAGATAATATAGGAAATTGATGTTTTAAAGCTCTGTTTTAATTGATTTGAGAAGATTAACAGATAAGGCCCTAACGCAGCTGGAGATTCCAGTTCCTCCTGAACCAGAACTTAAGTTTAGTGACAATTGTTGGATTAAATTATAAGAACCTCCACAGTATTTGCTGCTGGAGCTGTTCACAGTGTTGTCAAAATACCCTCTGTGCATATGTATCAGTGTGGATGTGTGTTTGGACACATGCATGCCTGTGTATAAATATATGCATGGCTACATATGGATGTATACGTGGGCATGTGTATGCCCATGTGCTTAGGCATATACTAATGTGTGCACATAGGGACTTATTGTATATCTCTATATGTAGCTACTTGTGTTTATAGAGGCAGATATTTTTGGACATCTGCACTTGTACTTTCACAAGAGCATACACATATGTATGTAGATGTACCTCTTTTTTTGGGGGGGGATGGAGTCTTGCTCTGTTGCCCAGGCTGGAGTGCAGTGGTGCTATCTTGACTCACTGCAACCTCCGCCTCCTGGGTCCATGCCATTCACCTGCCTCAGCCTCCCAAGTAGCTGGGACTATAGGCACCCGCTACCACACCTGGCTAATTTTTTTGTATTTTTAGTAGAGATGAGTTTTCACCGTGTTAGCCAGGATGGTCTCAATCTCCTGAGCTCGTGATCCACCCGCCTCAGCCTCCCAAAATGCTGGGATTACAGGCATGAGCCACTGCCCCCAGCCAGATGTACCTCTTTTTTACATCATACTCACAACTCAATTGCAGGTTGAGTTGTGAGTAGAAAACAATAATCTTCATACAATTGCCCTTGAAGTGTTGGGAAATAGAAGAAACTGGATGGTTTGCGGAGGTTAGACTCATGATATTAATTTCATTTAGTTTCTTGAAATGCCTTTTTGTAAAGATAGTTTTTAATAACACAGGAGAGAACACTACGTGTCTGGTACTAGCACTGTGAATAATACATTGAATGGTCTTGGGCAAATCAGGTCATCTCCAGGAGTCTTAGTTTTTTCTCTTTCTATAGTCTCAGAGCTCTTTGTTCAAACATATGTGACAATACTTAGAGTTTGTGTTTCCCTCTTTTTCTTAAAATATTAATATCCCCTTGATAATAGGAACTCTTCAGCTCCACAGCCCTAATGTCTATAAGAGAGTCTAGCATACCGTGATGGTGGTGGTGATGAAGATGATGATGATGGTGACAATGGGAGCTAATATTTATTGAGTTCCATGTTATAACAGCACTTTCAAGCACTGTACATGGATCACTTCATTTAATTTTCACAACAAACCTTCAAGTAAGTAACAGCATTTTCCACATTTTAGAAAGACATGGCTCAGAGAAATCAATTAACCTGCACAGTGCTAGCAGACTAGGAATTAACATAGCTTGAATTCAAATCTATGCTTGTCTGTCTCTGAGTGACCTTAATGGACCACCGTGCGATACTGCTCAATAAAGAGTTACTGAATAGTACAGTAATAGAATAATATTTAGTAGAATGAAATGTTTATGGGAGGCTCTTCACAAAGAACCTCGTTTACAGAGAATAGTTTAATTAATGGGAGAAGCTCGTTTAGGATCAAATCCAGAAAGACACTTTTAAAAGTAAAAGTGATCACAAAGCTCACCAGACCCAATATCTTTTTTATATATTAAGGAATTTGAAGCCTAAGGAGGTAAAGTGACTCACTCAAAGTGATACAATTATAGTTATGTTGCAACAATAACACTAGTATCTTCTGTTCTTAATTCCCAGTCCAAGACTTTTTTCTGCTATACCTGAGACCTTTGCATCATTTCCTCCTGTTATGCAAAAAGACAAAACAAATTCCAGGTTACCTCGCAGGGGTGCCCAACCTTTTGGCTTCCCTGGGCCACACTGCAAGAAGAAGAATTATCTTGGGCCACACATAAAATACACTCACACCAACAACAGCTGATGAGCTAAAAAAAATTGTAAAAAAAAAAAAATATATATGATAATGTTTTTTAAAAGTTTGTGAGTTTGTGTTGGGCCACATTCAAAACCATCCTGGGCTGCATGGGGGACTGTGGGTTAGACAAGGTTGCTTATGGTATCTATGACAATGAAGAAAATCAGTGGAAATTTCCTCTACACAAACACAAGTTACAATTATCACTGTTATTGTCATAGTTATGCTGCTTAGGCCTCTGATCTCTGTCTGCTCTTAGAGTCAACGGACAGTCACCAGGACAAACAAATTAAACACTCATAAGTGCCTATCATGACTCCATGTGAACCCAGGAGACAAAGCTCTCATGGGCCAATTGTCTCATTTCCCCAAACTGCCTCATCTCATAATTAAAAATTAAACCGTTTTCCGATGAAATAATTGTGCTCATTCTTCTTGCTCCTGCTGCAGAGCCTGTGGCACCAGCTAAATTTCGAATTAAATAATTCAACTGTAATACATTTAAAAGAGATCACATTTAGGGCTACACTTCCAATTGGCTGCAAAACCAGGCCAGTTGTACAAGATCCCTGTGGATGTCACCCACCAAGGATGTACAAGGCTTGGGATTCTGTTAATGAAAGCTGGCTGCCTCTCCCTTCCCTTTTTTCTCATTATCGGCTCTAGCATCACAAAATCTTTTTTTCCCCCTTATCTATTTTGTCTCATCTTTATCCCTTTGTTCTCTTTTTCCTCCCCTTTGATTAAAAGCTTCGTTAAAAAAAGGAAAAAATAGAATACTCCATTTTGCCTTTCTGATGGGCAGTTCTCTGTTCGCTTTCAACACCTGCTCACTTGCTAGGACAATAGAGACACATTACAACTCTCTCCATGCAAGGAGGGTGTAGGTGGCAGGATGGATTGACTGACTGTGCTGAGTCAAATGCCTTCTTCTCCAGAGGCTGCCAGTTTTGATCTGGCTCATGTTGCCAGGATTTCAGAATCATTATTTCATTTGACAGATGATATTGTAAAAACAGCTTGCCCTGCTTATAGTCCTTACCTGGGGAGTCAGCATGACAGCCATGAGTGCTGTGGCCAAGTACCCCAGGCAGGCAGGGGGCATGGGTTTGATGTTCAGCTGTGTGATATTGAGGAAGCCACTTAACCACCCTGCACCTCAGTTTCCTCAACTGAACTCTTCTTTGCTCAGATATAGTCATAGTTTTATCTATTCTCAGGCTTACAAGTAACAGGGAAATTTAAACTGCACATGAACTTTAGGGAAGGTCCACCAGGATTACACGTTAATGAGGACAGCCAAACTAGGAATATCAACTATTAGGAAGAGAACAGGAATGATGTTTTCCCCACAAATCAAGTATTTGTTAAGTGAAGGAAATTCCTACTTGACTGCCAATTTACTTTCCGTTTCTCTCTGCTTTCACTCTTTCTCTGTTTCAGAGGATGGACTTGCTGAGCTTGAGAGAAGGATCTAGGTGCACTCATCAGGCATTTCCAGGCTGCCTTTTTTAGAGCTACCCTGTCCACAGGACCTGTATATCTCCATTCTTCTATTGGTAAGCTTCTAGAGGCAGTCTCTGCTCAGATCAAGGTGGGGGTGTCGGGGCACAATGGTGCAGGGCTATCTACGATGGGCAGGTAAATTTAATTCAAGGGTAAGGTAAAGGAAGCCTCAAATGACCGCTCACCTGTTTTCCCATCCCAAAAGCTTTTGTTGGTAGGAAACCTGAAATGGTTGATCTTCACTGGTGTGCTTCTTGAATCTTAGTACCAATAAGTTCTGAATCTTGTAGAGAAAGAGGCGGTGTTATTCATTAGTCTTCTAAACTCTTTTTGTTATTGTAGAGGCGTGAGGAAAGATAAAACATGCCTTAGAAAGAAGGAAAAGTTTGGCTCTTTGAAGCCCTCCAGAGCCACTTAGGACCAGCTATGGGAGGGAAACGTTCCCGTGGAAGGGAAATAGTGGAGGGGAAATCTCTGGAGGTAGTGAGCTCTCCATCACAGGGTGTGTTCTATTCTGGTACCATTAATCACTACTACGCACTTTTAGGCACTGATTATCTTACATTGACATAGAGATAGATGATATAACTGGGGAGCAGGTTTGGCGATATTCCTGGGTACTACTTGACAGGTGCAAGTCCTGCCCCTTTCTTCCACAAAGGCTTCGTCAGTGGCAGATGCCAGGATGGATGTGGTCTTGAATAATTAGTGGTCACTTGTGGCTGCATGTTTATAGAGAAAGAATACAAGTTTACAATGCCATGCTAAGGACATAGCATACCCCTTGACTCCCTGTCAATACACCTATGGGGATACACAACACATACGCACACAAACACACACACATATACATGCATATGGACACACACATATTCAAGGATGCCATTCATTTGTCCTATTTATTAAAATGTGCTTGAGAAACATAGTCATTTTGGAGCAAATACGAGGATAAAAAATAGGAAGTTATGAAAAAAAAAGAGCAGAATCATGGCCCGGAGAAGCGACCAAGTTATGGCACAGTTAGATTGACCAGTCTAAGACAAACAGAAAAAATAGCAGATTAGGAACTCTACTGTGTGGCATGGCTTACAGAAGTGTGGAGGCCACCATGATTAGAGACTAAGGGAGGAGATCTTTGATCATCACATATTATCACAAAGTAGCTGATGCTTGTCAACCTACTTGCAGTAGCTTGTGCTTGATTCTGGGCACTACCAACTGATAAGCTTCTACTGATTTTACCTGTGGTCATAACTGGCTCTAGTAGGACAGGACCTGGAAGCAAAGGAGCCTGCCAGTCTCATAGGCATGGAGAGGCCTGGGGCTCACACTGGTCATTGAGAAGAGCCCCTCCTTCATTCCTGATTTTACCTTGGCCACAGTGGTCACCAGCATGTGAGCATTAAAGTCACCCATGCATATGCCACATTCTTGTTTGTTTGTTTTTAAGTTGAATATTAATCAGCAATAGGGAGAATACAGGATCCATAGTCAGTGATTAAAGTTTAAGAACAGGGAGGTGGCGGCTGGGCATAGTGTCCCACGCCTGTGATCGCAACATTTTGGAAGGCCAAACCAGGTGTATCACCTGATATCAGGAGTTTGAGACATACCTGGCTAACACAGTGAAAACTCATTTCTACTAAAAATACAAAAAAATTAGCTGGGTGTGGTGGCGGGCACCTATAGTCCCAGCTACTCAGGAGGCTGAGGCACGAGAATCGCTTGAACCCTAGAGGCAGAGGTTGTAGTGAGCCGAGATCATGTCACTGCACTCCAGCCTGGGCAACAAGAGCAAAATTCTGTCTCAAAAAATAAAAAATAAAAAAAGAGCAGGAGGTGGGAAACCAATTTATTAACAGATTCTTCATCTGAGGTGTTAAAACTGCCATGCTTTTCTTTGCAAGCTTCAAGCTGAAACGAGAAAAAGAAAGTACAAAGAAATTTGAGGAAAGGCACAAAATGGAAAGTGCTCCTTTCCTGAATAAGGCCCTTTAGTTAATTTCCCATTCACCCAACTCACAGAATATTGGAAAAGAGGCCCAGTTTCTATGGCTGAGGACCTGGGCTTGAGAAAGCTTTATTGTTTCTAATGCTGTGCTTCTGGGTAATTTGCTTACCTTCTGGTCCTCAGTTTTCTCATCCATTAAATGGGGGAGAGGATCATAATAATAGCAATGTCTTCCCTAGGTTGTAATTATCGGAACCAACCGATATGAAAGTATTGTAAAATGTGATATACCAGCATTCCTACTGTTTCCCCATCTAGAGTTCTGTGAGATTTCTATGGTTAAATAAAATATGTGACATTAATATAATAATGGTCCTGATGATACCTGATGTAAATAAACACAGAGTAAACATAGGGAAACAAAATCCTTGTTTAGTTTTGCAACCTAGTAGTTTTAACATCTGATTTTACCCTTGAATTCAGTTTCCAGGCGCATTAATGTCCCATTTCATATGCTTTGAGGAATTCAAGGTTATGCAAAGAACTTCTGTTTTGGCAAAAGGACCAAGTTTGGGGTAGGAGAGGGGTTGATAGGCAAGACAAGGAATGCGTTGAACATCACATGATGCCATCCCACCCCACACCAAATGCTTTGCTTGACAATTTTCTGAAAGTTTTGTCATGGATTAGATCAGGAAACCATTAAAAACATGGCTACATCCCTAGAAGTGAGGATTCAGTGGAAACCCGGACAAGTTCTTTTCCTTAAAAGGACCTCTATTTCCTCATCTATGCTCTGAGGCAAATATCTAGGGGAAGTGTCAACCATATCGATCATCAGCATGAGAATTACTCAGGTTTAAAGACAGATTCCTGAGCCCCACTCAGATTTAGAATAGGAAGAGAATATTCTCATCATCAGTAGTTTCCCCAATGGGAAATTTTATGCTCCCAAATGTTTAAGTGGTTGTTGAGAATAATCTCCAAGCCATACCAACTCTAGCATCCTTAGCTGCCTTTACATGTACGTATCTGAAGCAAGATGTCCACAGAAAAAATAAAAGTAGAGATCAGGAGCCTCAGACAAAAAGCATCTCTTTCCCATGGGGAAAAGCATGGAAGATCAGCCAATACCACCTGTGCACTTGTCAGGACCCATAAGGAAAGCAAAGCAGAGTTGGCCTGTTATCTTGCTCATCCATTGCAATTCTAGTAAGGTTCACGCACGTGCATGTAGATGACTCTCTGAACTGGCTCATCTGAAGTCAGGACTGTTGGAGTGAAATACAAAACATCACAGAGTTGATTTAATGGCCTTTAAAAGTCTCTCCTGAGCGGCTGTGGAGCTCCTTGTCTGTTTCCCAGTGCACTGCTATGCTCGTAAAGCTGTCATCACTAATCACTGCCCACCATCCTGATACCATTTGGTCACACATCAAGGGGACGAAAGTGGTTCTAAAGAGTTCTGGTGTGTGATGTGGCCACCTTAACCCTAAACCACATCTTCCTTCATTTTCAGTAGTGGGTGTGGCATCTAGTTTCTATTAGACACCTCTCTGGAGGCATCTGGAGGTAAATGCTGGCTTTACTTCTTTTAATTTAGAATATTTACTCCCCAAACTGCCTGGAGGCAGAATCTGAATTTATTCCAAGTATTATTTGGTTCTACCTGAACCCTATCATGAATTTATCCATCTACATCTGTGTATTTCTTGGACTTTGTTTTTCATGGTCATTATTACAGACTAATGCTGTCCAATAGGAACATAATGTGAGTCACAAAGGTGAATTATATATTAAATGTTAAATTTTCTTGTAGCTCCATTTAAGAAAGCAAGAAGAAACAAGTGAAATTAACCTTTAAACATTTAATAGTATATTTTAACTCAATATATTCAAAATATTATCATTGCAACATAGAATCAATAATAAATATTTATAAAATTGTGTTTTCTTTTTATGTTGGGACTAGGTCATTGAAATCTGATATACATTTTATACTTAAAGTATATATTAATTTGAATTAGCCACCTTTCAAGTAATTAATAACATGCATGGCTACCATATTGTACCACAAAGTTTCAGAAGGACAAGAGATAATTTGGCTAATTGATTACTTTACACATTCATTCAAACACATACTAAGCACTGACTAAAGAATAGACATATTTCTGGGCACTAAGTTACAGAGATAAAAGTCATCTGACTTTCCTGGAATTTATAGTCAATTAGGAGTGACAGGCAATAAAGAAGGAGAAGAATAAACGGACAAAATAATTTCAGACTACAGTAAAGGATATCAAAGGAAAAAAAAGGTTGATATAACAGAGGGTAAACTAGGGAGAGGAGAGGGCTGGATTAGAACAAGTTATGAAGCAGAACCTCAGAACAAAAGACTAAATGACAAAAGTTCATTCACTTACCTTTTCATTGTTGACCAACCAACCATGTACCCTCTTAGGACGTAGGTGGTACAAGGTGTTACATTAAACATTTAGCTAAATTTCTGGTGCATAAAGAAGCACTAGGCTATAGTGAATATTAGACTGTCATCTCCAAGGAAGCAGGAAATGTATCCTCGGGGACTAGAAAGATCTCACTCATAATACCTACTCAAGATGTACTGATGGTTGGACAAGTGAATAAAGGAATAGCAACCCCTCATGAACCTTGGTTTTGCAATGAAATATACAGGGGAAGGCTGAAAATGTTAATTCGAGTTTTGTTGGTTTGTTTTTAGGATTGTGGGGTCTGGATTCCTTAAGCAAGGACATGATCTCAATAGACACTGTACCACTGCAGACAGATCTACCCACTGGCGCCAAGAAAAAAGATATTTTTATGCTCATCCTTCCTAAGACATATGAATAGAAGACCAGCCTCAGAAAAATGTGCTCTTAAGTGCTGAGATAATTTTTGAAAATGCCAGGCCTTTCTTACACAAGCAATTTGCCAAGATACACAGAAATGAAATAAAATTAGAAATGTAACTTCTACAGCCATTGTATTTAAAATGAGTAAGAGCTAATGTGGTGTGTGTGTGTGTGTGTGTGTGTGTGTGTGTGTGTGTGCACATGCACTGCTGTTTTAAGAAGTATAGTGTTTTGTAAAACCATGGGAAGAATTTGCCTCAACAGATCAATGTTTCCAAAACAATAAAAGGTGATTCAGGAGAAGGGACACCCATCAGACTATATTTTTACTGCAGTCAAATCTAGCTCATTAAAGAAAATGATACTTTTAGAACTTTTATTCATTGTGCTTATTCTTTCTTTCTTTCTTTATTCTTTTCTTTCTTTCTTTCTTTCTTTTAAATTTTTTATTTTTTTTAGAGTTTCACTCTTGTTGCCCAGGCTGAAGTACAATAACATGATCTTGGCTCACTGCAACGTCCACCTCCCAGATACAAGGGATTCTCCTGTCTCAGCTTCCCAAGTAGTGTGGATTACAGGCATGCGCCACCATGCCCATCTAATTTTTTTGTATTTATTAGAGACAGGGTTTCACCATGTTAGTCAGGCTGGTTGCGAACTCCTGAGCCCAGGTGATCCACCTGCCTGGGCCTCCCAAAGTACTGGGATTACAGGCATGCACCATTGTGTCCAGCCATGTTTATTCATTTTTACTACTTTTCTTTACCTTTCTCTTTCCTTTGTGACTTTGATGTAGCCAAGTATAGTTCTGCCAATAATACAGTAATAGCCATTACATATTTGCATGAATATGCCAGGCAATTTTCTACTTATTTTAAGTGAATGATTCTGTTTGATAATCAAAACAGTCAATAATTTAGGAAGACTGGTATGGCATTTTAGGAATATAGAAACAAAGATTAGTGTTAGTGGGCAAATAAATATTTGCCCAAGATCCCTGGAGAGCAGTTCTCAAAAACACATCTCATGATGTGTTTATATTCCTAAAAACTGGTGAGGACAACTGTATTAGTTTTCTATTTCTGCTATAATAAATTACCATAGACTTAGGGTCTTGAAACAACAACATTGCCACAAGTCAGTTGGCACATTTGTGTAGATCTATTTTCAGGTTCACTATTCTATTCTATTGATCATGTGTCCATCCCTGCACCATCTTAATTAATGTTGGTTATTATAATAAGCCTTAAGATCGGGTTGACCGATTGCTTTCACTTTTTTCTTCTTTATCAGAACTTCAAAATAATTGTCCATATCTACAAAACTACCTTGCAGTGACTTTGATAAGAATTGAGTTAAAACTGTGTATCAATTTGAAAGAATTGAAATCTTTATTAGGTTGAGTCTTCCAATTCATGTGCACCATATGTCTCTCCACTTGCTTAGCCCTTTGGTTTCTTTATTCAGTGCTGGGTAATTTTCAGCAAATAAATCCAATACATGTTTCTTTATATTTATGTATATTTTGTTCTTTAAGTTATTGTAAATGGTATTGTGTTATTAATTTTGCTGTCCAGGTATTCATTGTTAATATAAGGAAATACAATTGATTTTTATGGTTACTTTGTATGCTGTGATCTTGCTCAACACACTTATTAGTTCTAGCAGTGTTTTGTTTTATTTTTTAGGCTCCTTGGTATTTTCTATGTTTATCCTCTGTAAATACAATTTGTTTTTTATTCTTTTCTGATTTGTATGCCTTTTATTTCATTTTCTTACTTTACTATACTTGCTAGTTCTTCCAGCACTATGTTGAATAAGAGTGGTGATACTGGACATCCTTGCCTGGGACTTTGAGCCAGTCTGACCTCTGAGGAAGAGGTGGAAGCTTAAGGTTCAGCCCAATCACACTGCTAGTGATTTAATCAATCATGCCTACATCATGAAACTCCAATAAAATCTCTGGCCTCTGAAGTTTAGAGGAGTTAGGGCAATGGTATTCAGTCTTTCATCATTTAGCAAATTGTTAGCTGTTGTTATTATTTTTTAATAGATACTCCTTTTCAAGCTGAGAAAGTTATCTGTTTCAACTTTCTGGGAGAGTGTATCATGAATGGGTGTTAAATTTTGTAAACTTTTTTTATGCAATGGATATAATTATGTATTTCTTTCTTTATCTTGATAAATAGTGGATCACTACTCTAAGACCAACCGCTATATTTCAACCCTGTTTTAACACCAACAGATACAGTACAATTCAGTCATGACACTCACACCTGGAGTTAGTGTAGACCTCACAAAATGAAGGGCAAAATACACAAGACCGACCTCACTTTAAATGCCAGCAAAAAGTTCAGTAGGTCCCAGATCATCCACACTTCTCATGGACTGACTCATCTCAGGGTTACCATGACCCCTTCTGGTTCACAATTTGGTAGAATGACTCACAGAACTCAGGAAAGCATTACAGTTACAATTCAAATTTTATTATAAAGAATATAACTCAGGAAGAGCTAAGTGAAAAAACACATAGGGTTAGATTTGGAAGAGTGCAAAATGTAGATCTTCAGTGCCCTCGCCCTGAAAAATCACATCACATCATCCTCCAAAGCACATTGATGTATTTACCAACTGGGAAACTCCTCTGAACTTCAGAGGTCAGAGATTTTATTGGAGTTTCATGATGTAGGCATGATTGAATCAATCATTAGCAGTGTGATTGGGCTTCACCTCAAGCCTCCACCTCTTCCTCAAAGAGGTCAGACTGGCTCAAAGTCCCAGCACTCTAATCATGCAGGTGGTCATCCTGGTGACCAGTTCCCATTCTGAGGCTACCTAGGGGCCCACCATGAGTCACTTCACTAGCAAAATGAGAGTGATAGCATAGTAATCCAAAGGGTTCAAGAATAATTAAAAGACACTTCTATCCCTCAGAAAATTCCAAGTGCATTAGAAAGAATTCAGTACAAAGGCCAAATATTATTAATATACAACAATAATATGGACAGATTTTTCAAATATTAAATCAGCCTGGCATTCCTGGAATCAACTCCAGTTGGTTATGGCAATCCAAAGGACTCAGGAATAAAAAACACACTTCTATCACTCAGAAAATTCCAAGTGCATAAGAAGGATAAGTACAAAGACCAGAAAACTTATTATACACCAATAATATTGATTGATTTTCAAGTATAAACCAGTCTGGCATCCCTGGAATAAATTCCACTTGGTTATGATAAGAAATTATTTTTATATGTTGCTTAATTTTATTTGCTAGTATTTTGCTAATGATTTTTGTGTCTATATTCACAAGAAATATTGATCTACTATTTTGTCTGTTTTTGTCTTTAATATTGGATTTAAGTGACTTTTGCATGAGGAAAATATTGGCTCCATGTGTGCATTGGAAAGATTTACTTCTATGTTCTTTAAGACATTATGTAGAATTTGTGTTATTAAGAAAAATTAACACCAGGTGCAGTGGCTCACACCTGTAATCTCAGCATTTTGGGAGGCTGAAGCAGGTGGATCACCTGAGATCAGGAGTTCAAGACTAGTCTGGGCAGCATGGTGAAACCCTGTCTCTACTAAAAATACAAAAATTAGCTGGGAAAATTTACAAGAGAAAAACAAACAACCCCATTAAAAAGTGGGCAAAGGACATAAACAGACACTTTTCTGAAGAAGATATACATGCAGCCAACAAGCATATGAAGAAAGCTCAATATCACCGATCATTAGAGAAATGCAAATCAAACCCACAATGAGATACCATTTCACATTAGTCAGAATGGCCATTATTGAAAGGTAAAAAAATAAAAATAAAAATAAAAATAACAGATGTTGGCCAGGTTGTGGAGAAAAGGGAACACTTAAACACTTTTGGTGGGAGTGTAAATTAGTTCAATCATTGTGGAAATCAGAAAGGTGATTCCTCAAAGAGCTAATAGCAGAACTACCATTTGATTCAGCAATCTCATGACTGGGTATATGTCCAGAGGAACATAAATCACTCTGCCATAAAGACCCATGCATCTGAATGTTCATTGTAGCACTATTCACAATAGTAAAGCCTAAATGCCTGTCAACCTAAATGCTTATCAGTGACAGATTTAATAGAAAAAAACATGGCACATATACATCAGGGAATACTAGGTAGCCATAAAAAAAAGAACAGGATCATGTCTCTCCTGGGAACATGGATGGAGCTGGAGGCTATTATCCTTAGCAAACTAACACAGGAACAGAAAACCAAATATTGCATGTTCTCACTTATAAGTGGAATCTAGATGATGAGAGCTCATGAATGCAAAGAAGGGAAAACAGACACTGAGGTCTATTTAAGAGTGAAGGTTGGGAGGAGGGAGAGGATAAAAAAAAACTGTTGGGTAAGAGGCTTAATATCTTGGTAATAAAATAGTCTGTACAAACCCCCATGGCATGAGTTTACCTATGTAACAGATCTTCACATGTACCCCGGAACCTAAAATAAAAGATTACAAAAACTACTTCTTTATTTCATGAATTATTTAGAAGTGTATTGTGTAGTTTACAACTGTAGGGAAAATTGTTTGTTATCTTTTGTTATTGATTTCTAGCTTGATTCCATTATGGGTTGATTCACATATTCCATATGATTTACATATTTTGAAGTTCTTGTTTGGTGATGCATATCTTGGGTTGCTGTGTTTTCTTGGAGGGTTGACGCTTTTATCAATATATAATACCTTTCGTGGTAATTTTATTTGCTTTCAAGTCTAATTTACTTGATATTAATATATTCCTCCTGGTTTCCTTTGATTAATAATTTCATGATACATGTACTACGGTATTTTCAGTTTTAATCTGACTGTATTGTTATATTAAAGTGTATTTCTTGTAGAAAACCTTTAGTTCAGCCACATTTTTAATCCAATCTGCCAATCTCTATTTAATTGGTATATTTAGACAATTTATATTTAATATATTTTAATATGTTAGGACTTAAGTCTGCTATTCTATTTTTTTCTATTTGTTTTCTTTCATTGTTTGTCTTTTTACTTTTTTCTGTCTTCCCATGAATTACTTACTTAAACATTTTTCTTGAATTCCATCTTGATTTATCATTAGTTTCTTAAGTTTATGTCTTTGCATAACTTTTTAATGTTTGCTCTAGGTATTACAAACTTTTTAATGTTTGCTCTAGGTATTATATCATATATGCATATATATGGTCTACTGGTGCCATCATTTTACTAGTTTGAATGAAGTACACAAATCTTAGCTCTCTTGTCTTTTTACCCTCCACCACTTAAAATATAATTTCCTATACATTTCCTATACAAACATGTAGAAATCAGACAATGATATGTCTTTGCTTCATCCATCAAATGCAATTTAGAAAAAGGAAAGGAATGCCTGCTACATTTCCCCATATTTTTGTGTATTCTAAGGATTTTTAAAATTATTATTTTATTTCTGTTTTGAGAACTTTATTAAATTCATTTAGGGCATATTGGCTAACAACAAATCTTCTCAGTTTTCCTTGATCTTAGAATGATTTCCTCTTCATTTCTAAAGCATATTTTGGCTGGGTATAGGATTCTGGTTTGCCAGACCTTTATTTTCAACATTTGAAAAATATTGTGCAATTCCTCTTTGGCCACCATGATAAAAAATATGCAGTCATTTTAAGTGCTTTTCTCTTATTATTGAGATGTCATTTTTTTTTTCTTACCACTGTCAATATTTTGCATTTGGTTCTTATTTTCAGAGGCTATAATGTGTCTTGGTGTGGGTTTTTGTCTTTCAGTTTATCCTATTCGGAATTTGCTTAGCTTATTGAATCTGTGGACTTATGCCATTTTTTATTACTGAAAAAATTAAGAGATAGAGTCTTGCTACATTGTCTGGGTTGGAGTGTAGTGGTTATTCACAGGGGCAATCAATCACAGTACATTGCAATCTCAAACTTCTGGAGCCAAGCGTTCCTCCCAACTAGCTGGGACTACAGGCCCACCCAAGTGTTCATGGCTAAGTTTATGGCTTGACAAACTTCAGAAGCTTTCAGCCTTCACATCTTTGAGTATCATTGTAGCTATGCCATTTTTCTCCTTTCTTTCTGGGAAGTTGATGACAGAAATGCTAAACCTTTTGTTATAGCCCCACTGCTTTCTGAGATTTACTCATATTTTTCAGCCTATTTTATATTTGTTGTTCAGATTGGGTGATTTCTATTGTTCTCTCTTCTAGTTTACTGATACTTTCCTTGGTGTCCTCTAACTGCTGATGACCCTATCCGTTGAACATTTTTATTTTGGTTATTGTATTTTTCTGCTTTACAATTTTCATTTAGTTCTTCTTCATATTTTCAGTTTCTTTGGTGAGACTTTTTATTTTTATAATTTGTTTTAAGCTTGTTTGTAATTGCTTATTGAATCTTTTTTTTTCAGTCATGGCTTCTTTAAAATCTTTGTCAGATAATTCTATGTTCTTGGTCATCTTAGTGTGACATATATTGGTTGTCTTTTTTTCCATTTGGTTTAAAATCTTCTTGGTTCTTTGTGTGAAGTCATGTTCTGTCAAAACCTATATTTTTTCACATTATGTTATGAGATTCTCTGTCTTATTTAAACCTCTTTACAGCAAACTTTCTCTGACACTACTTCAGAAAGAGGGACTACTGCCTGATTACATTGCCAGGTGAAGGCAGAAGTCCAGGTTTCCTACTTGACCTTCATTGTCACTAAGCAGGAAGCATTTCTCATTCTTGCTTCTCATCACCCCTTATTACTAAGTGCCAGCTTCCTGTGTGGTCTCCACTGATACTGTGGTTAAGGTGGCCTAGTTACCACTTTGTGAGGGTGTAGGGCTGATTCTCCATAGGCCACCTCTTAAGAGGAATAGAAATAGTTTGCAGTGAGCCGAGATTGCGCCACTGCACTCCAGCCTGGGCGACACAGCAAGACTCCGTCTCAAAAAAAAAAAAAAAAAAAAAAAGAAAAAGAAATAGTTTGTAACTGCAAAGTGGGTATGGAAGTCCAGGATTTGTATGTGGTCTCCAAGGCACCACAGGGGTCCCAGCTTCCTACTTTGCCTTCTCTGACACCACCTCAACAGGGATGTTGGGTGTCTGTTTATATCTTCATAAGAGTGAATGTCTAGGTTCTCCACTTGATCATTGCTGATGTGGGTGAGCATGAGGAGCACAATTTTTTTTTTTTGGCCTAGAGTAGAACAGTTATTCTGTACAGATTTTCCTTTTTGCTAAGACGATCCTTTTCTTGTCTTTTGACTAGAGAGACTAGGGTTTTGTTGGGGCTTTCTGTGTCTCTGTCCACAGGTGTCTGTGGGTGGTCAGCTTCTTCAACTCTGGGATCTATAAATGAGAACTCTAGGAACTCACTACCATGCCATCCATTACCTTCCAAGGTCCCTGAATAGTCTTCTCCCTCTTAAAACCTATCAGTCTCATATTTGTTTTATATGTAATGCCCACTGTATTTAGGTGCATTGCGCTGCTTGTGTTTATGAATAAGGTTTTATAGGAACACAGCTATGACCATTTGTTTACATTTGTGTCTATATTATCTACGATTACTTTCAAACTACAATGGCAGAGTTGAGTAGTTGAGAGAGAGACTATTGTTTGCAAAGCAGAAACTATTTGCTATCTGGCTCTTTACAGAAAAACATTGTGCAATCTATTCTCTTATAGGACATTTCCTGGAACTTGCAAATAGCACTTCTTTATTCTGTTCACCAGAAAGTGATCATATCAGGAAGCCTGATAAAGATAATATCTGTTCTTTTCTTTTGTTTTTGTTTTTTTTTTTTGAGACGGAGTCTCGCTCTGTCCCCCTGGCTGGGCTCATTGCAAGCTCCGCCTCCCGGGTTCCTGCCATTCTCCTGCCTCAGCCTCCCAAGTAGCTGGGACTACAGGCACCCGCCACCGCGCCTGGCTAATTTTTTGTATTTTTAGTAGAGACGGGGTTTCACCGTGGTCTCGATCTCCTGAGCTTGTGATCCGCCCGCCTCGGCCTCCCAAAGTGCTGGGATTACAAGCGTGAGCCACCGCGGCGATAATATCTGTTCTAAATGATTTGTGTCCAGCTGAAATTTACAGGTTTTATGATAAAAGAAAGAGAGAACGGATACTAGAGAAAACTAGTAGTCTTTGTTACACAAAGTATTGTAAAGATCTTCTTCTCTCTTGAATCTTATGGCAGCAATTTCTAAAAACTCGTTTGTTTCAAACAAACAAACAGAAAACAAACAGAAAAACAACAGCTAAAACACTAACTTCACAGACTTCTCTCCCAAACCAACCAAACGAAAACAATCACAACGAAGCAAAATTGTAATTATATAGTCAATCATTGACTGAGTCACATCATATAATACTTTCGTTTGCTCATATATGTCATTAGTATATATGGTCTCTGAGAAACTGAAATTAAGTGACTTTATTAACTATATTTTTGTTTTGCTTTGTTTCGTTTTGTTTTAGAGACGGAGTCTTAGTCTGTCACCCAGTCTGGAGTGCAGTGGCGTGATCTCAGCTCACTGCAATCCCCGCCACCTGGGTTCAAGTGATTCTCCTGACTCAGCCTCCCAAGTAGCTGGGACTACAGGCATGCATCACCATGCCTGGCTGACTTTTTTGTATTTTTAGTAGAGATGGGGTTTCACTGTGTTGGCCACGCTGGTCTTGGACTCCTGACCTCAGGTGATCCGCCCACCTTGGCCTCACAAAGAGCTGAGATTACAGGCTTGAGCCACCGCACCAGGCCAGTGATCTCATTAACATTGAACTAATATTTCCAAAACTTACTGAAGGAAGATCTCCTATTAATTGCATATTTTTTCCAAGTCAACCTTGTTTGAACTAACATCTTACAAACTTATTGAAGCAAGACCTTCCATTAACACTTTATTTTTTTCTAAACTGTATTTACAGTATTCTGGATGAATAAACTATATTTTATTTCTATATCCATTGTTTGCCAAACTTAGTTGACTATAAAATCATTTTCTTTACACAACACTTTACAAAATACTCAGGTTTGCCATATATGTGGCTTATGATTTTATTAAGGCATTTATCAAATTTTGTTTTCTGTTACAAGTGGATAAAATGATGTGGTTATTCTAAGTTACAACCTTTACAATCTATTTTTTATCTACCTAATTTGAGATACTGTTGTCAAAGCTATGATATGATTAACAGTCATTACCTATTAATAATCATTAACTTTAATAAAAATTATTAACTATTAACAACAAACATTGATTAAATGTGTGTATATACATATAAAACTACATATATAGCATAGAGTTGTCACTCATTAAATATTAATTCATAAATATTTGTTTGCTTCTTCCTTTTTACCAAGACAAAATGGCCATGTTTTACTCATTTTATCATTCACAATAATAATAGTAACCATTTATTGATTTTCTCCTGTGTGCAAGATTGATGACATATATTTCATCTTCATAAAAGCCCCATGAGATAAATATTATGATCTTTAACTACCAAAGAGGGAAATGAGTCTCAGATGACTGAAGATACATACTCTAAGATCACACATCAAATAATTCTAACAATAGTCTCTCTGCTTTTAATGTTGTGATTGTTTTGCTACCTATTTAAAAATATATTCCACATGGCTCCTGCATTCACAGGTCCAGGAGAAGTAGCTCAATTGCTCTCCATTAAGCTGAGTAAACTAGCAGAACAGACATTGCCTTAGATTTTGAAAAGACTTCTGTAGACAGAGAATGCTCTTTTCTCCCTCAGCCTGTTAAACCAGGGAAAGTGGGACATGTTTAGGTTGCTGAAATGATCATTTATCTCTTCTGTTAATCAGCCTTCAATTTTTGTATCTCTCCCCTCTGAGGGACATCTTGACCTCTTGAGCCTCATATTCATTGATCCTTTAGCTTCAGTCTTGAAAGCTAGCTGCCATATCAATAAAATCTCTACTATTTTTTTTTCACTAAGTCATCATAACAGTGGGCTATCAAGATGGAAGACAGGTTTTACGTTAGAATCAACAGGACTTGGTGCTTGATGAGAGGGTAAGGAAGACACTGAAGGAAACACAGGAACCTAAGGTGACTGTGTGTAGTTTGTTTCACACAAGACAGGGACAAACAGCATAATTATGAATAACAGTGATGATCAATAGACAGATAGGTGACATTTATTGGGTGCTTACTACATAGGAGGTCTTATTTTAAGAACTTCAATGTATTAACTAATTTGATTCTTATACTAACTCTTCAAGAAATTTATTAGCATCCTCATTTTATACTTGCAAAAATTGACATAGGGGAGATGAAGCCACGTGCATGGGGCAGAAGATTAAAAAGGGAGAGTAATCAAGAGTCTAGTTTTGTGTTTGAGTTCCAGGGAGTGGTAGGATACCCAGTTGGAGTTCCCTAAAGCACTTGTGCATGTTCAGTTCCACATAGTCGAAGCAAGTGTGAACTGGTAAACATGCGTCAGCTCTAGTATTTCCCTGAACACAAGCCTTTAGACCTGAAACCTTCCTGAACTGCAAAACAGGATTAATAATTAAACTATGACTCTCTGAAGTATCCCAAAATCTCAATACGGTAAAGTAAATGAAATGCCCATTGTAGGTTCTGGATATTAGCCCTTTGTCAGATGAGTAGATTTCAAAAATGTTCTCCCATTCTGTAGGTTGCCTATTCACTCTGATGGTAGTTTCTTTTGCTGTGCAGAAGCTCTTTAGTTTAATGAGATCCCATTTGTCAATTTTGGCTTTTGTTTCCGTTGCTTTTGGTGTTTTAGACATGAAGTCCTTGCCCATGCCTATGTCCTGAATGGTATTACCTAGGTTTTCTTCTAGGGTTTTTATGGTATTAGATCTAACATTTAAGTCTCTAATCCATCTTGAATTAATTTTTGTATAAGGAGTAAGGAAAGGATCCAGTTTCAGCTTTCTACTTATGGCTAGCCAATTTTCCCAGCACCATTTATTAAATAGGGAATCCTTTCCCCATTTCTTGTTTCTCTCAGGTTTGTCAAAGATCAGATGGCTGTAGATGTGTGGTATTATTTCTGAGGACTCTGTTCTGTTCCATTGGTCTATATCTCTGTTTTGGTACCAGTACCATGCTGTTTTGGTTACTGTAGCCTTGTAGTATAGTTTGAAGTCAGGTAGCATGATGCCTCCATCTTTGTTCTTTTGACTTAGGATTGTCTTGGCAATGCGGGCTCTTTTTTGGTTCCATATGAACTTTAAAGCAGTTTTTTCCAATTCTGTGAAGAAACTCATTGGTAGCTTGATGGGGATGGCATTGAATCTATAAATTACCTTGGGCAGTATGGCCATTTTCATGATATTGATTCTTCCTATCCATGAGCATGGTATGTTCTTCCATTTGTTTGTGTCCTCTTTTATTTCACTGAGTAGTGGTTTGTAGTTCTCCTTGAAGAGGTCCTTTACATCCCTAGTAAGTTGTATTCCTAAGTATTTCATTCTCTTTGAAGCAATTGTGAATGGAAGTTCATTCATGATTTGGCTCTCGGTTTGTCTGTTACTGGTGTATAAGAATGCTTGTGACTTTTGCACATTAATTTTGTATCCTGAGACTTTGCTGAAGTTTCTTAGCAGCTTAAGGAGATTTTGGGCTGAGACAATGGGGTTTTCTAAATATACAATCATGTCATCTGCAAAGAGGGACAATTTGACATCTTCTTTTCCTAACTGAATACTCTTGATTTCTTTCTCTTGCCTGATTTCCCTAGCCAGAACTTCCAACACCATGTTGAATAGGAGTGGTGAGAGAGGGCATCCCTGTCTTGTGCCAGTTTTCAAAGGGAATTTTTCCAGTTTTTGCCCATCAGTATGATATTGGCTGTGGGTTTGTCATAAATAGCTCTTCTTATTTTGAGATACGTTCCATCAATACCAAATTTATTGAGAGTTTTTAGCATGAAGGGCTGTTGAATTTTTTCAAAGGCCTTTTCTGCATCTATTTAGATAATCATGTGGTTTTTGTCTTTGGTTCTGTTTATATGGTGGATTATGTTTATTGATTTGCATATGTTGAACCAGCCTTGCATCCCAGGGATAAAGCCCACTTGATCATGGTGGATAAGCTTTTTGATGTACTGCTGGATCCGGTTTGCCAGTATTTTATTGAGGATTTTTGCATCGATGTTCATCAGGGATATTGATCTAAAATTCTCTTTTTTTGTTGTGTCTCTGCCAGGCTTTGGTATCAGGATGATGTTGGCCTCATAAAATGAGTTAGGGAGGATTCCCTCTTTTTCTATTGATTGGAATAGTTTCAGAAGGAATGGTACCAGCTCCTCCTTGTAACTCTGGTAGAATTCAGCTGTGAATCCATCTGGTCCTGGACTTTTTTTCACAGATAGGCTATTAATTATTGCCTCAATTTCAGAGCCTGCTATTGGTCTATTCAGGAATTCAGCCTCTTCCTGGTTTAGTCTTGGAAGAGTGTAAGTGTCCAGAAAATTATCCATTTCTTCTAGATTTTCTAGTTTATTTGCATAGAGGTGTTTATAGTATTCTCTGATGGTAGTTTGTATTTCTGTGGGGTTGGCGGTGATATCCCCTTTATCATTTTTTATTGCGTCTATTTGATTCTTCTCTCTTTTCTTCTTTATTAGTCTTGCTAGTGGTCTATCAATTTTGTTGATCTTTTCCAAAAACCAACTCCTGGATTCATTGATTTTTTTGGAGGTTTTTTTGTGTTTCGATCTCCTTCAGTTCTGCTCTGATCTTAATTATTTCTTGCCTTCTGCTAGCTTTTGAATGTGTTTGTTCTTGCTTCTCTAGTTCTTTTAATTATGATGTTAGAGTGTCAATTTTAGATCTTTCCAGCCTTCTCTTGTGGGCATTTAGTGCTATAAATTTCCCTCTACACACTGCTTTAAATGTGTCCCAGAGATTCTGTTATGTTGTATCTTTGTCCTCATTGGTTTCAAAGAACATCTTTATTTCTGCCTTCATTTCATTATGTACCCAGTAGTCATTCAGGAGCAGGTTATTCAGTTTCCATGTAGTTGAGCGGTTTTGATTGAGTTTCTTAGTCCTGAGTTCTAGTTTGATTGCACTGTGGTCTGAGAGACAGTTTGTTATAATTTCTGTTCTTGTACATATGCTGAGGAGTGCTTTACTTCCAATTTTGTGGTCAATTTTGGAATAAGTGTGATGTGGTGCTGAGCAGAATATATATTCTGTTGATTTGGGGTGGAGAGTTCTGTAGATGTCTCTTAGGTCTGCTTGCTGCAGAACTGAGTTCAATTCCTGGATATCCTTGTTAACTTTCTGTCTCGTTGATCTGTCTAATGTTGACAGTGGGGTGTTGAAGTCTCCCATTATTATTGTATGGGAGTCTAAGTCTCTTTGTAAGTCTGCAAGGGCTTGCTTTATGAATCTGGGTGCTCCTGTATTGGGTGCATATATATTTAGGATAGTTAGCTCTTCCTGTTGAATTGATCCCTTTACCATTATGTAATGGCCTTCTTTGTCTCTTTTGATGTTTGATGGTTTAAAGTCTGTTTTATCAGAGACTAGTATTGCAACCCCTGCTTTCTTTTTTTCTCCATTTGCTTGCTAGACCTTCCTCCATCCCTTTATTTTGAGTCTATGTATGTCTCTGCATGTGAGATGGGTCTCCTGAATACAGCAAACTGATGGGTCTTGACTCTTTATCCAGTTTGCCAGTCTTTGTCTTTTAATTGGACCATTTAGTCCATTTACATTTAAGGTTAATATTGTTATGTGTGAACTTGATCCTGCCAATATGATATTAACTGGTTATTTTGCTCGTTGGTTGATGCAGTTTCTTCCTAGCCTCGATGGTCTTTACATTTTGGCATATTTTTGCAATGGCTGGTACCAGTTGTTCCTTTCCATGTTTAGTGCTTCCTTCAGGGTCTCTTGTAAGGCAGGCCTGGTGGTGACAAAACCTCTAAGCATTTTCTTGTCTGTAAAGGATTTTATTTCTCCTTCACTTATGAAACTTAGTTTGGCTGGATATGAAATTCTGAGTTGAAAATTCTTTTCTTTAAGAATATCGAATATTGGCCCCCACTCTCTTCTGGCTTGTAGAGTTTCTGCCGAGAGATCTGCTGTTAGTCTGATGGTCTTCCCTTTGTGGGTAACCTGACCTTTCTCTCTGGCTGCCCTTACGATTTTTCCTTCATTTCAACTTTGGTGAATCTGGCAATTATGTGTCTTGGAGTTGCTCTTCTCGAGGAGTATCTTTGTGGTGTTCTCTGTATTTCCTGAGTTTGAATGTTGGCCTGCCCTACTAGGTTGGGGAAGTTCTCCTGGATGATATCCTGAAGAGTGTTTTCCAACTTGGTTCCATTTTCCCCCTCACTTTCAGGCACCCCAATCAGACCTAGATTTGGTCTTTTTACATAATCCCATACTTCTTGCAGGCTTTGTTCATTTCTTTTTCTTCTTTTTTCTTTAGGTTTCTCTTCTCACTTCATTTCATTCATTTGATCTTGAATCGCTGATACTCTTTCTTCCAGTTGATCGAGTCAGTTACTGAAGCTTGTGCATTTGTCACATATTTCTCGTGTCATGGTTTTCATCTCTGTCCATTTGTTTATGGCCTTCTCTGCATTAATCATTCTAGTTATCAATTCTTCCACTCTTTTTTCAAGATTTTTAGTTTCTTTGCACTGGGTACGAGATTTTTAGTTTCTTTGCACTGGGTACAAGATTTTTAGTTTCTTTGCACTGGGTAGCTCTGAGAAGTTTGATGGACTGGAGGCTTCTTCTCTCATCTCGTCAAAGTCATTCTCTGTCCAGCTTTGATCCATTGCTGGCAATGAGCTGTGTTCCTTTGCAGGGGGCAATGCGCTCTTATTTTTTGTATTTCCAGATTTTCTGCCCCGCTTTTTCCACATCTTTGTGGTCTTATCTGCCTCTGGTCTTTGATGATGGTGACGTACTGATGGGGTTTTGGTGTGGGTGTCCTTCCTGTGTGTTAGTTTTCCTTCTAACAGTCAGGACCCTCAGCTGTAGGTCTGTTGGAGATTGCCTGAGGTCCACTCCAGACCCTGTTTGCCTGGGTATCAGCAGCAGAGGCTGCAGAAGATAGAATATTGCTGAACAGCGAGTGTACCTGTCTGATTCTTGCTTTGGAAGCTTCCTCTCAGAGGTGTACTCCACCATGTGAGGTGTGGGGTGTCGGTCTGCCCCTAGTGGGTAATGTCTCCTAGTTAGGCTACTCAGGGGTCAGGGACCCACTTGAGCAGGCAGTCTGTCCGTTCTCAGATCTCAACCTCAGTGTTGAGAGATCGACTGCTCTCTTCAAAGCTGTCAGAGAGTCGTTTGCGTCTGCAGAGGTTTCAGCTGCTTTTTGTTGTTGTTGTTGTTGTTGTTTAGCTGTGCAGTGTCCCCAGAGGTGGAGTCTACAGAGACAGGCAGGACTTCTTGAGCTGCTGTGAGCTCCACCCAGTTCGAGCTTCCCAGCTGCTTTGTTTATCTACTTAAGCCTCAGCAATGGTGGGTGCCCCTCCCCCAGCCTCGCTGCTGCCTGCTGCCTTGCCGCGAGATCGCAGACTGCTGTGCTAGAAATGAGGGAGGCTTCCTGGGTGTGGGACCCTCTGGGCCAGGTGTGGGATATAGTCTCCGTTTGCTAAGATCCTTGGTAGAGTGCAGTATTGGGGTGGGATTTTCCAGGTGTTGTGTGTCTCAGTTCCCCTGGCTAGGAAAAGGGATTCCCTTCCCCCTTGCGCTTCCCAGGTGTGGAGATGCCTCGCCCTGCTTTAGCTCTTGCTGGTCGGGCTGCAGCAGCTGACCAGCACTGATTGTCAGGCACTCCCTAGTGAGATAAACCCAGTACCTCAGTTGAAAATGCAGAAATCACCTGTCTTCTGTGTCTCTCGTGCTGGGAGTTGGAGACTGGAGCTGTTCCTGTTTGGCCATCTTGCTCCGCCCCTCGAGATCTGTGGTTTTATAAAGAGGAGTTTCCCTGCACAAATTCTTTCTTCCCTTACACAAGGTAAAACATGACTTTCATCTTCTGCCATGATTGTGAGGTCTCCCCTGTCATGTAGAACTGTGAGTTCATTAAACCTGTTTTTCTTCATAAATTACCCAGTCTAAGATATGTCTTTATCAGCAGTGTGAAAATGAACTAATATAAATATATACTTACCTACCTACAGAACTTTTTAGATTGTGGAAGTAAAATATTTCCCAATGCATATAAAAAGGTAGAAAGGAAAAGATGAAATCATGTTCAATACTATTAGCCAAATACAACAGCTTTACCTAGGTGAGACTGTAAGTTCCCTGAAGGCATCATCCACACCTGTATCTATTAAGCAATGTATTGCCAGCATCTAGAATAATGCCTGGCACAGAGTAGAAGCTCAATACAAATTTGGCAAACAAATGAATATAACTGTAGGTGTTTTATTACACATTAAAAACCTTTCTTCAGTATCTACCATGTTCCTAACCTGATATTTCTTGCTGTTATAATTCTAGTGTTTCATTTTCTTAGCTTGTGTGGTGTGCATTTCCGCTGTAGATATAAGATGCACTATAATGGATCTAATCCATTCCCTACAGTGGATCATTCGGTTCCTCCATTTTTTTTTTTTTGGTTTATTTTATTTATTATTTATTTTTGAGCAAAGTCTCACTGTGTTGTCCAGACTGGAGCGCAGTGGTGCGATCTCGGCTCACTGCAACTTCTGCCTCCCAGATTCAAGAGATTTTGCTGCTTCAGCCTCCTGAGTAGCTGGGATTATAGGCACATGCCACCACACCCAGCTGATTTTTGTATTTTTAGTGGAGACATGGCTTCACCCTGTTGGCCAGGCTGGTCTCAAACTCCTGACCTCAAGTGATCTGCCTGCCTCGGCCTCCCAAAGTGTATTTTATTTTGTTTTAAATAATGCTAGTACAGTCAGAGGCATTTGAACCAGAGCCACTCCGTCTTCGATAGAGTCTGGGTAAAATGAGGCTGAGACCCACTGGGCCACATTCCCAGAAGGTTAGGCATTCTCAGTCATAGGGTGAGAAAGGAGATTGGCACAAGATACAGGTCACAAGACCTTACTGATAAAACAGCCTGTGGTAAAGAAAGTGGCCAAAACTCACCATAACCAAGACAATGAAAGCGATCTCTTGTATGCTAATTATAATACATTAGCTTCTAAAAGACACTCCCACCAGTGCCATGACAGTTTACAAATGGCATGGCAACATCAGGAAGTTACTCTATATGGTCTAAAAAGGTTGGGCGGAACCTCAGTTCTGGGAATTGCCCACCCCTTTCCCAGGAAACTCATAAATAATCCACCCCTTGTTGAGCACATAATCAAGAAATAACTATAAGTCTACTCAGTTGAGCAGCTCGCACCACTGCTGTGCCTCTGGAGTAGCCATTCTTTGGTTTCTTTACTTCTCTAATAAACTTGCTTTCACTTTACTCTATAGACTTGCCCCAAATTCTTGCTTGCCTGAGATCCAAGAACCTTTTCTTGGGGTCAGGATCAGGATCCCTTTCCGATAACAGTACTACTGTGCTTCTTCTAGTGATCCTTGATACCTTTATGATTGTTTCTTCAAGGTAAATTCTCAGAAGTAGAATCACTAGGTAAAAGAGTCTGTGCATTTTGTAAGATTTTGACATGTATTTCCAACTTACCTTCCAGCAACTTTTCTTTATCCACTTAACTAACATATATGACATTAAAAATTTTTTTGTTTCATTTGTTTGTCATCATATAAATTGTTTCTGTCCTTTACAACTCTTAGGCTGTGTTATATACCATGAGAAGCTTCAGAGAGCAATACACATGCAAGTAGAAAATTTACCTTTTTTGTATTCGTAACAGAAGAAAAAAACTCTTATAATATTGTATGAGAAGATAAAAAAGAGTGACTTGAAACAGAGTAATAATTTTGAAATCTACAGTGGGCTTTTATATAGGAGAAGGCTATAAAATATTCTGCTGAAATGCTAAAATTGGAGAAGAAAGAAAAGTGGATATGGAATTTAGTTATCAAAAATGGCTTTCTGGTTATAAAGAATTTGCTCATTCAAATAGTTTGCTGAAGATATTAAAGAACCTCTTTTTTGAGTGTTTTTTTTTTAGTTCCCCCAAAGTCTAGGTTTTTCCTGTTTGGGATATTAGAAGCTATATTCCACCTAAATACAGAGAAAAGGATGGCTTGAGTTGTTGGATCCGATCTGTGTCAAATTTCCTGTGTGAGACTGGGCTACCTGCTTGCCTGTTCTGGGTCTCAGTTTACCCATTTATGAGATGAAAGACATAACTTGATTGTCTGGTCCTGCTCACTTGCCCCATCAGCTCCCTTGCTGATGTCTTTATCTTCCCCAAATTTTCCAGGCTTCTTTACAGCTTAGGACCTAGGGTGCTCACCCCAACCCAACTGGTTTGACTCATTTTCACTGTCTTTCAGTTCTCTTTCTCTGAAAGAGAACTTTGGTGTATTATTTCTTCATCCTAATTCCTAACCATTAAGCACCTTGTCCTTTTTCTTAGCATGATCCACACTGAAATTAAATAGTTATTTATGTTTTAAAAAATTGACCACCTTTCCTGTATTCTAAGCTCTGTGAGACAGCAACCATGTGGTCATTTCCCTTATTGTCTTCAAGCAGCTGCTATTATGTCCAGTATAAGCTAGATTCTCAATGTTGCTGAGTGAAAGAATAAATAAACGAATGAATGGTGGGTTGATTCACATCATTTTAACACCTGAACTATCCGTTGAGTCCATGCCATGACCGCTAAAGGCTAGTCCTGGTGGCTCTTACACTTAGGACTCAAGATTTCCAGTAAAGAATGTTTTTCTCAACTTCTCCTTTGCAATTCACCAAAACTTGTAAACCAACTTCTGGCCAGCAAACCCCAGGCAAGCAAAATATTACTAAACTCCTTAAAGGGGACTTAGCTGCTAGTGGTTGAGGCATCCTCTCAGGAATGGAGCAAGAGGCTCTCGCTAATCCTGCGAGGCTGCAGGAAGAGGAAAGGTGGGAAAAAGCAAGACTAGCTTTTGCAAAGTTAGGGCTGGTATACAAACACACAGACAGACACACACTCACATAGGTGACCACTGAGTGATTTTTCTTTCTTAAAAAGTAGCAGAAATCAGTGAAAGAGAGGGATGCGTACATTCTTTGGGAGATTTACAGAAGCATGAACTGTGTCCCCCAACCCAGCATAAGATGTAAGCAAGCAAGAGTCATAGTGATTTCAAGAGCTGCCCCACTTTCTGTCTTAGGTGAAGTGCTGCTGTAGCTCACTCCAAGTGGAGGATGGGTTAGCCTGCCTTACGACTGCTCTACTTCAAACTAAACTCCTTTGGGGGTTATTCTAAAGACTCCAGCAAGGCAGCATAATAATTCCTCTGCAATGCTGCTGATCCTTCCTCCGCTGGACAGGATGCAAGGAGGGTTCTGTCTCCGCTTGTCCCTGCCCCTCTAATAGTTCACTTTTCAAATGGCGGAGGGCAGTTGGAAGATAGAAAAGTTCACCTAGCCATTTTTTCCCCTTTCGGTCCCCCTTTCTCACCCTTCCTGGCTCTTTAGAAAGCAGCCGGGTTTGAGAAACAGCAGTACCCAGAATTGAGGCGCTGCCAGGTGCCCTGAGGCTTCTGTAAACTGGGTTCTGGGCCTCTGGCAAATCGCCCTCAAGTAGCTAAACTTAGATTCTCATGATTTCTCTGTGAGTTCACCCTTCCCTCCCCTGCTCCAATTTTATTCCCCCACTAAAAGACAGTTTTAAAGTGCCCTCCTTCACTATCCAACTTTATGGGTCATCTAATTCTTCTTTTCTCAATGTCATATGGA
Organism: Macaca fascicularis; assembly: GCF_037993035.2. Taxonomy (NCBI): domain Eukaryota; kingdom Metazoa; phylum Chordata; class Mammalia; order Primates; family Cercopithecidae; genus Macaca; species Macaca fascicularis. The sequence continues at coordinate 38,935,355 of NC_088389.1, forward strand.
TTCCCTGTGATTTACCCCATTTCTTTGCTTAAAATACTGTGATGTTGGCTCATGGACTACAGAATAAAGCCCACACAATTTAATACGGTAAGCCCTGTTTCCTACTTTCTTTATTTACTTTTCTAGACTCACCTTCTGTCCTCTTCTTTTCATTTTGAATGTCTTTCAGTTCTTGAAATGTATCATACTATTTATTCTCTTCAGATATTTGTGCAGTCTCATTTGCTGGTAATGCCCTGTACTCCCTCTGTCCACAGCTTTTATGTGGTCCACTCCACCTATTCTTCAGGTCTTATTACGGGCCTTACTTTTTCATTGACCCCTGTTCACAGCAAGAGTAATTGTCCAGGGCCTATCTCCCAAGTCCACTATACAAGCTCATGAGGGCAGGGGCCATGTCTATACTTTACATTGTTGTCTGTCGAATATAGATCTTATGGTAGAGAATGCTAATTGTTCACCAATATCTATTCTCCCCTTATTTAGCAGTGTATATGGACATCCTAAATTTTAGCAGTGTATATGGTCACCCAATTACAGACTATATATTCTAGCTACTCTTGTAGCTTTTTATGGCCAAATAATTAAATAGTAGTTATTAGAATGTAAGTAGAAATAATGCATATCATATAAAATAAATAGTTGCATACCACCTTGACTTTTAACAGTTTCTTGATGGCCAGAAAGGGATGAGAGCTGAAAAGTCACTTCAGACCAAGAGATTATATTATGCATAGTTTATATGCAAATATAAATTATATGTACATATATACACATGTAGATATCGTATATACACAGATATCTGATATAATACATATATACCTAGAGAGAGAGGGAGACGGGGAGAGATGAAGTAATAGTAAACTTTTATTATATTCTAGTTATCAAGATATCAAAGTGATAGGCGTTGCTCTAGGGACTTTACATTCATTAATTCATTGAATCCTTATAAACATTTTATGAATAGATACTATTAGTATCCTCATTTTACAAATGTGGACATTGAGGGCCAGAGAGGGAAGTGACTTGCCTGAAGTTAGATAAAGTTGTGATACTTTAAACCCACATAGTCTGATTCAAGAGCCTAAATTCTTAATCATTGTGCCACACTCTCTACTGAAGAACAAAAATCACCAAAACATAGAATGTCAGAGTCAAAATAACATGAGAAAATACCTAATCCAATTTCTTCATTTTACAGATGAGGAAACCGAGCCACAGTGAGAAGAAATGATTTCTTCATAGTGACACAACTAGAAAGAGATTTTTTATTTCCCAGAACAATAATTAATTCCAGGGGTAGCGATTTCCATCAGTTGTGCATTGAGAACAAGCAAGGAAAGAGTGCCATGACAGGAGGAGTGATGCCAGGGCTAGAGACGAATCAATACCAGAAGGCACATATGCTACATTGGATATTTGGTCCCAAATCTTCACTTCTCTGTTACATAATTATACATCTGTACTTTTCATTATACCTTTCCTCATACAAGTTTACAGTGCTCTCCTATTGTGTACAGAGTACTGTCCCACGTGATAGATAGCGAGCTGGGTTATGTAATTTGTTTTGGTCAATGGAGTATTAGCAGACATCACTTGAGAAGAGGTAAAAATGTGCTTCTGTATGCTGACTTGTTCACTTGCACTTCTTTGATTTACCCTGAGAAACATATGCCTCACAATTCTGATTCAAGGAGAGGACAGAGATACATGGAGTAGACCAAAACGGAACCTGAATCCTAGGAATGAACCCCCTGGACCTGGACACTGAAACAAAGCTTCCAGAGCCACCCACGGACCCATGGGCGAGAAAAAGAAACTCTTGTTATCATCAGCCACTGAGATTTGGGGTGGTTCATTATTAAATCATTATTATGGCTTGTGAAAATTTGGAGGGATGTGGAAAGTAGAGACTTGGAGCAGTTTGGAACATATTCTCCTTTAGAGAGCTTGGAAACTCTTTTGAAGGCCATGGGACAAATAGCTGTTATCTTACGGGATTCCTAAATATGGAATATAAGGAACAAAACAGTGCATCCTATAAAGTAAGCAGCATGAAAAAATAAGTGTTCTTTAAGATCATTCATATAATAATCTGGTTGAATACAACATTGCTAATTCTTATCACTCTTTATGTACTTTGTTCACTGCAATGTAATTTTTGTGTTCAAGGCTGTCTCTGTGACTAGCAAGTCAACTAGGTAAGGGCTTAGACTTATTTCTTTGAAATAAAGATTAAAATCTTAGTAGTATCAGATGATGTTAGGGTCAGAAGTCTAGGAATCCCTGATCTCTGTTGTGCTAATCACTTCTGCTTCTATGGGATCCCAAGGAGTTAGTAAATAAACAAGTCACAGCACAACAGGATTAATAATTACCTAAGCACCTGATGCTACAGCACTCTAGGTAAAGACTGGGCTGGTGCACATGACTTTGGTTTAAGGTCTAAAAAGGGAATTTACTTCTCCATTGCACACACTCTCTCTATTATAAATCTTGACAGCCAATGATTTTCTGTGAGCTGCTGGAAAGAAGTAAAATGGAGGGTAGGTAGTAACGTGGCCAGGCTTGAGGAGCAGAGTGTGACTCAGTTTACCTACTCTACCATGGGATGTAGAAAGCAAAGTAAAAAAGATTACACTTGATTGCCTTAAGGAGGCTACTTTTTGTCTGAGTATGTATGTAAGAAGCATGAAATTCTGTATTAAAGGCATCGTAATTTCATGCCTTAGAGAATGTGGCCTCTGCTCCCATCAATCAGATGACTCTTCTTTCTTTGCTGAGTGTCCCAGGCAGGACAGACTTATAAAGATAAGGGACTGAAGCTCTGCCTCTCCTATGCTGTGAATCACTATAACTCATCATTGGTATTAGGTCCAAGTAGATTGTAGCCACACAAGAGTATTTGTTGAACAAATGAAGAGTTGGGCTAGAGACAATGGAGTCCAGCAGAAAGTAAATAACAATTCACAAACTGCAAGAATTGATAATCTATGAGGAAAGATTAGAAATGCTCTGATATCAGTCGGTCAACACACATCTGTTATGTTCTCTGTGCTAAAACTTGGGAATACAAAGGCAAATGAGACTGAATGTCTGCCCTCAATAAATTCATGGTCTGGGGAAGAACATAATTACATTGATAACTCTGGCAAAAACCATGATAAAGCTAATAGAGGAAACTATGGGATGACAGAGAGACAGATGGACTTCACATCACACAAGCGAGGACTTCAGTTTTGAAGATGAGGAGGTGAAATCTAAGCTGATTTTAGAGAGCTAATTAAAATAAGAAAAGGAAGACCAAGAAGGCTTGTGTGTTAGTCTTTTCAGGCTGCTATGGCATGAATACCTAAGGTTCCACTTCTTAATACTATTGCATTAGGGATTAGTTTTCAACAAATGATATTGTGTGTTGGGGGAGGGGGGAGGGTGGGTAACAAATATGGAGACCACAGTAGCTTGAAAAATCCTGGCATGTTTGAAGAATGAATGTAAAATTCTGTATGGTCAGATTGTAGGTTGTATGTGTATATGTTGGGGTTTTGGTCTGGAAGAGGGTGAAACAAGCTGGACAGTTAGAAAGTGGCAAATGATGTTCAGAAAGTCTATGAACAAGATCAGATAAGTGCAGTAGAAGGTTGGCATGAGGTTGTAGAGTAAAAAAGGAATTGTTTATGAGTGAGGCAGTGTTATTCATATTGTTTATGAATAATAACAAAAATAGGCAAAGCCATGACTCTTGCATCTTTAAAGTGTGCTAAATATTTTATATATACCATCTCATTGTATCCTCACTATCTCTTTGCAATAGATACATTTGTTTTCCACTATTTTATAGAAGAAAATACAGATCAGAGAGGTTGTGTGACTTGCCCAAATCACACGGCAGCAACTCCCGACCATGCCTGTCTGCTCCTAAAACAGATGCTCCTAACCTTCCGCTCCTGTAACTGTGAAATGCACTTTAATGACGGGCAAGATGTGGGAGGCAGAGATGGGGATTATACATTTTATATAAAGACTACAGCATTGGCCACCTCCAGAGTTCTGAGGTACTAGGCCCGACAGGGAGCCTGAGAAATTACAAAGATTATGAAATGGATCCCCAGGGGTCAGCACTTACCTCCCCATTGCATTATCCCAGAAGAGTCTGCTGTCATCTATTACAAGAGACACATATTCACCCTGAACTTGTAAAGAGCAATTTATAAAATGTGCACCAAAAAAAGTAAAACCTAGTACTGGAAGCTGACACTTGGACAAACTAGGGCAGAGAATAGTTTATTATTGTGCTTTAATTTTCCAAAAAGAGAGTGCAGAGTTTTATCCTATTTATAATAAAAGTCACTGATATAATAAAAGCATCTCATCACATCAGCAGTCATTTCTACAAATAGAGCATTGACGGTTTAGATATTAACATGTGTTATAAATGTCATTGATATATTAAGACATTTTAGACTGTCTGTCTAAAAATAGAAAGAAAGCCATAGGGGAGGGAGAGGAAGACACAGAACTAACTAATTCAATCCGAATATGAAGAATCTATTCTTGCACAATTAAGTCTTATATTTGTGAGCCATGCAAGTAAACACCTGAATCTGATTGATGATTTGAATTTGATTCGCAAGCAAAGTGTGATGCAGATAGGGGAAAAGAGGCAGGGAGAGAGGAAACAGAGAGTGGGGGATACAAATATGTGGAATTAAATAATTTTAATATTGAAAAAGACTCAGTTTTATTTTCTTCAATCAGGTTCCTTTGCAGCTGTTGAAACTGAGTCTTGGGAAAGTTATGCAATTCATCCCAGGTCAGAATTTCACAGTGAAAGTCTTCTTAAATCTGACCTGTATGCCAAATCTCAAAGGAGAAAATAGGTGTTTTTCTCTAATAAAAAGCGGAAAGCTCTGTGGGTCAGAGAGAAAACAACTGACAAGGTGTGGGCATAAGAATTAAGAAGAAAGAGAAGGGGAACATCAATGATATTTCGTACCTGCCATCTGATGAAAGCATTTTACATATAATATCCAATGTGATATTGTAAACACCCTTGGAAGGGACAGCAATTAGATTCACTTATGAAGAAACTCATTTTATTCATGAAGGCTCAGAGAAGTTAAGTCATGCGCTCATGGATTGATAATTAAACTGGCGTCACTGATTCCTGTCACCTGAGGTGCCAGGCTGATTCTTGACTGTTGAGTCCAAGGATAGAGCTCCTGCTTTACATTTCAACCTAAGCCTTGACCTTGGCTTCTCAGTGCCCTAGAGTGACCGGGCAATCACCTGCACTGCCGTCTCACTGCACAGGAGGCAAGGCTGAAGGTCAGAGGGGAAGAGCTTTCTTGAGGTCTCACGGAACCCAGTTATGAACTCTGTTTTCTCTGCCTGGCACAAACCTTTAGCATTGTCTCCTTTCCTACTTTCCCTTAGATACAATTGTAGGACAGGTCAATTCTTGTCCTGCGTTAAAATTTCCAAACTGTCCAAAAACAGGAAAAAAGTAAGAGGACAGGGAAAAAGTGCTGGATGGGTGGCCTAATTAAATTAAATTGTATTTTATTCTATTTATTTATTTATTTATTGAGACGGAGTTTTATTCTTGTTGCCCAGGCTGGAGTGTAATGGCGTGACCTCTGCTCACTGCAACCTCCGTCTCATGGCTTCAAGCGATACTCCGGCCTCAGCCTTTGGGGTAGCTTGGATTACAGGCATCCGTAACCATGCTCGGTTAATTTTTTGTAGTTTTAATAAAGATGGGTTTCACTATGTTGGTCAGGCTGGTCTAGAACTCCTGACTTCAGGTGATCTGCCCACCTTGGCCTCCCAAAGTTTTGGGATTATAGGCATGAGCCACCATGCCCAGCCTGCCTAATTTAATTTTGAAACAATAGGAGCCAGTTATTGTACAATTAAGTCTTGTATTGGTGAACTGTATAAAAAACTAAAAGTCTAGTTTATGCTTTGAATGTAACTCATTATCACAGTATGTTACTGAGCAGGTTGAGCGATTCCACCTGGGGTGGGGAAGGGCACATGGGAAGAGGGAAGGAAAAAAGTAGAGAGAATAGATTTTGTGAGATTTAAAAATAAATGTTATGATCATTATAGTTGTAGTTTGCTAGTGTAAGCTAGTGTTGTTCCTGTTGTTATTATTTTAGGCTCCTCTTAAGCTTTCCTGGAACTCTGTAGCCATAAAAAAGCAAAGGAGGCTTTTTCTGCTCCTGCTTTTCTTCCTCTTTCTTCCACTTCTTTCTCTGCCTCTATCTCCTCTTTAACCTTACCCTTGCCTTTCTTTTTTTCACTTACCTGGTCACTAAAATTATAAATATGCATGTATTATATTTCCCCTACATGGAAGACTTACCTCTTGATAGCTTAAAATGCCTACCAAGGCATTTCACCTCTGCATTTTATTTTTTCTAAATACAAATTACTTTTATGATAAAGACAATACTTGCTTAATGTGAAAATAAACTAAACAAAATGAAAGCCTACACCACAGAAAGTGAACGTTCTTCAATGGTGTTTATAGGCTGTGTAGAAGCAGCACTCAGTGGTGAACCCCACTGCTCTACCTTCCTTCCACCTGGGTCTGTGGCTCAACTTTACCACTTTCCCCCTGTGTGACTTCGGAAAGGTCACTTAACTTCTCTGAGTCTCAGTTTCCTTAGGCGAAAACATTGGGACTCAACCTCATAACCTGCGTCTCAGGATTAATTGTGAAGATTAAGTACAATAAGGCACTTTAGCACAATGACTGACAAACGGTGAAAACTCTCACATGTTAGCTACTCCAGTGAATCCTTCCAGATATGCAAATGTATATAAGTAATAAGTTAATTTTCAGTATTGTATGCAATGAATGCTTTTTTCCTCCTAAAATATTACATGGCCTCTCCTGATGTCTGTAGACAGGTCTCATTTTTAAAAATATTTAGTTCATTTTGTAACTATACCTACTCAGTTCTTCAGTGACAGTAATCGAGAAGATACACTTTGTAACTTGGTTTTCTTTTGTAAGCAATGTTGCAGAAAACGTCCTAACTCCAGCATCTGAAAGTGACTCAATTCTATCACTTAATTGGTCTCGTTGTTGTATGAGGCCTGCTGGGTTGCATAATCCCTTCTGAAAGAGGGGAAAAGATTTCCAACAATTCTTTTGCTTGGACTTGCCCTGACTGGGTCTCCCAAGACAGCGCATTCAGCAAACATTTATCAGGACATCCCATGTATTTGAAGACAAACCCTGAACAGTTCTGGGTGTGGAGACTCACAGTCTGATGGAGGAATGAGATGAGGTACTATGGAGACACTAGGAAATTAAACAGCAAAAACAAACTTGAAGTTATCTCTCAATTTTGGTAGAAAATGGTCAGAATTTACATTATGATTGCTCTATAAATGTCTCCCAGTTTTTGGCTACTCTTGAGATTCTTTTGAAAAGGATAATTTGGCCTCAGTTCCCCTGGGTCCTGAGGATGACCTGGGTCTTAGAAGAGTCTGGCTGGGTTTATCTAATTCTTGTCTGTGTCCTGTTTCCTTGGTCCCTGTTACAACCACAACCAAAGGGCACTATTAGAAACCTCTGATTTTCTGCTTCTCAGCAGCTAAACTCTCCTGTGCTTAGGGAAATAGTTCCTTGAAACTTTTCTATTTCAAAATACCGCAAGCAAAACCTCTGAGACTTGGGTATGTAGCAGTGACTGGAAGGAAAACCAGAGAAAACAATAAACAGGGAGAGGAAAGGAAAGAGCTGACATTTTCTTTGTGACTGAATAATGCATTTGAATGTTTCATTTTGCTGTAGATTGAAAGGGGCTTAAGGGGGAAAGAGATGACAGGGGGAAGGAATGAGAAAGACAGAGAGATGCAAAAGCCCCAAGAGATGGGCACTGCAATCTAGAAAGTTATTTCTCAGCTGGGCTTAGTTCTAAAGTTCACCACTGAATTATGTGTTGGATGTTTGGAGACTTATCCCTGGTGTACTTGCAACACCTGTAATAGAATATTCTGGGTGTGGAATGATTCTTCCACTTCAGGACACATTACAACTTGTTCAATTTCCTTCTCTGGGCTTTGTTTCTTTTTTTCTAACTCTTATTTAATTTCCCATCTCTTTTTTTATCATCATAGTTATTTTTAAGTTACAGCATAGAGGCTTAGAAAATGTTTGCTTACAAACATTTGAACATCCCCTTTCTGTAATAGAAATTATATTTAAAACAATAAGACTAGATTACCGTTATACTAAAAATACTTCAGATAATGTATAATCCCTGTGGAACAAAATACACTTTAATTTATCCCAAATGATTATTTTTAGAAGGTGTGTGAAGAAAGTCTGCATTTACGTAGTCTGAGTCTCTCATATATTATGAAAATGTTCTTTTGGGAAAATAAAAGGTCTGAGATGGATGAAAATTACAGTTAAGACTTCTGTAAACCTTCTTAAGTAGGTTATAATATAAAGAAAAATATAAATATATCAGTTTGATTTTAATGACACTCAAAATCAGTTACAAAATATAAATGCAAGGTAGATGAAAAAATTTCTCAATTCTGGCACAATGGCTTAAAGACTTGAAAGGGGAAAAATGCAATGACAACTTAAGCAAAATATAGTGAGAATGAAGACCTTATTTCAGCTTCTAGCAAAACTTAGCTCATCATGGGTGCTCGAAATTTGTGGCGAGGAGGGAAAGAAGAAGGACAGAAAGGAGTAAAGAAGAAAAGGCATAAAACGAAGAAAGGGAGAGGATGAAGGATTGGGAAGGGAAAGAAAGACAAGAGGGCGGAACAAGTACATGAAAGTAAATAATTGCCGTGACTTCCTTATTTGGGTTGAAAATCAAAGGAGAAAGTATTCATTGTGCATTGGTGCTAGGAGGAACCTCTATAGAGAGTCCAAAGGAAAATTACTGGAAAATCTATAAGATTATGGCCACATCAACAGCAGGAAGTAAAGGGGAGTGTTTCAGGGCCTGGCTTAATTAACCACCTTCAATATCAGACTAGACTATGGTTCCTTTCCCAGGTTTTCTATTTACTAAATGCAAGGACTTGGACCAGTTATTCGACTTCCCTGTGCCTCAGTTTCCTCAAATATAAAATGGGACTCATGATACCTAGTGCCATAGAAAGAATGAAATGCTGAGTTTAGCACAACATCTGTGCAAATTATGTGTCCCTTCTTGATATTATTATTTATTTATTATTATTACCCTTTTGGAAAGCAATGGCTCAATATGTAGAAAGAGCCCTACATGTATTTATTCCCTTTGCCCCAGGAATCTCCTTCCTGGAAATAAATCCCAAGAAAATAATACAACACAGAGATAAAGTGCTGAGTGATGATCACTATACATTAGCATAAATGCCCCCCAAAATGAAACAACTTAAATATCCATCAATAAGGGAATAATTTATAGTAAATTAAGGTATATCAACATTATAGGCTATTATGCAACTACTACAATGGTAATTGTGATGACAATGTAGTGTCGTGAACAAATGCTTATAATTTAATGGTAAGTGAAAAAATAATATATATCATACAATTGTAGTTTTGTAAAAATATGCATACATATGGGCACGGACTGGCATTTTACAAGCAAAAATTGAAATAATTATGTATATATGTACACTTAAATTTTTTTCTCTTTACAAATTGTTTTTTAATATTGTTTGGAAATCATCTATTCAATAATAAAAACATGCAGCAGGAGATGACTAAATAGAGAGGCATACTTGTTATAACTCACAGCAGAGAATTAATGGTAAAAACAGAGTTGCTTAGAGAGACACATACAAGGGCTCTGGGACATTTACGAGAAAATATGAATAAATAATAAGCAAATAGCTAACATATAATTTTTACTATGTGCCAGGCACTAGTCTGAGTGCTTAATTCATTTTACACACTGAATTTTCCCAAAGATGCTATTTTACAGATAAGAAAACCAAGACACAGGCCGGGCACAGTGGCTCACGCCTGTAATCTCAGCACTTTGGGAGGCCGAGGCAGGTGGATCACAAGGTCAGCAGATCGAGACCATCCTGGCTAACATGGTGAAATCCCGTCTCTACTAAAAATACAAAAAAAAAAAAAAAAAAAAAAAAAATTAGCCGGGCGTGGTGGCAGGTGCCTGTAGTTCCAGCTACTCCGGAGGCTGAGGCAGGAGAATGGCGTGAAGCCGGGAGGCGGAGCTTGCAGTGAGCTGAGATCGCGCCACTGCACTCCAGCCTGGGCAACAGAGCGAGACTCCGTCTCAAAAAAAGAAAGAAAACTAAGACACAGTGTGGTTGAGAAACTGGCTAGGAGTTGCATAGCCATTAAATAATGGCCTGGGATTTGAATATGGGCTGTCGTATTCCAGTATCCACGCTCCTAAGGTTGCATACACAGCCTTCAGCTATGGCTGGCTTCACGGGTGTGCAGCACAGGGCTCTGCACACACAAGGTTTGCATACATGGGGTTTCATGCTTTGTTGTTGCTGTCCTGAAATTGTTAATTTCGTCTTTGAATTTGCTTTTTGAAAGTGAAGTGTGATGGGACAGTAGAACGCATGCTGAGGTCTGAGAGCCACTGCTCACATGTGGCTCTGCTTCCTTAGGATGTAAGCAGCTCCTAGTCTCCATTCCTGGTGCCCTGGACCCTGCCTAGCCTCCACCTCCCCTCCTCCACCCCATGGCTACTGCCACTTTCCATCCAGAGTGGCAACCAGGTCACACTGGTAGGATGGAGACTGAGTTCCACCATCACCCTCTTTCCCAGTGGCGCTCTGGCATATTCCCTCAGCACCTTGGGGTGGGGTGAGGTGGTGGGCATCTTTGCCTCCACCTGGCATCACTGTGATGCATTTAGTGGATAACTCAGCAGTAGCCTCTTTCCTACCTTTTATGTAGATACTGAGAGTGTGCTGTTGTATTCAGAGGTTGTAATACCTGGGCTGTTGCCTGTCTGCAGTGGGTTAGGATAGTGAATCTGTGTGAACTTGGTGTTCTCACCCCTCATCAAGACCTAATAGAACTCTGTTGCATTGGTTACCACAAATTGCAGAGCTCTTCCTACCTTCTATCATGATTTTATGAAAAAAAAAAAAAAAAGAAAACAACCTCGTGAATATGGTTTAAAGGGTGACTCCTAGGCTTGGCCTACCACAAATCAGAGGGCACAAAAGAGGGGAGAATTACAGAAATGACACTTCTGCCAGTGCCCTGAAATCACGCGCTTGCATAACTTTATTCCAGTGATCAGACTTAACCCCAGGCTAGACGTTACATTATCTTAGCTGTCTCAAATGCCAGAAGTTGGCAGTAAGTTTTGGCAGCCACTGTGTCATCAGGCAATACTGCTCCATGGTTAACAGCCATGCTTGTCACTGTTGTCTTTGTGTTGACATCCCAGGTATACCATAACTGTGTTACCTGAGTGACATTTAATTTGCCACTTTATCCATAAAAAAGGGATAAGAGTACCTTCTCACAGACTAGTTCTGAGGAGTAAAGCGGATAATGACTGTAGAGGAGCTCTTAGTATGGTGCCTGGCACAGAGTGACCACTCAGCAAATTTGACTTTTTATCCAGAGCTGAAGCTTCTACAGCACCCTAGGCATGAAAGGAAGAACACCGTGCTTCAGATACCACATGGAGGAGGGGACGGTGGTGGTTGGCATGCTGCTGGGAAAGTTTAAGAACCAGATAACCAGATATTTCAATGTTCCCATAAGTTAAACATATGTGAACAGCAGGTTCTAACAGGTATATATACATATATATGTGCATGTAGATATACACATACATATATGCCTGTTAGAACATATATAATGCATATATACACACACACACATATTCACATATATGTATATATTCCTGTTAGAACATAAATACACACACACACAAACTTTTTTCCTTCAGAAATATGCTTTGAATGCTTTCAGGTACTTTTTTAAAGGCTTGATTGAATTCCCAGTCATATGAAATGCCACATCAGGGAGGCAATTTTGATTTGACAAATCAGAGCAAATGCTTGGTCATCCTTTTGTCCATTAAAAAAACCAAAAACTTAGCATTTCCACATGGAGTTGGACTGTTTCATAATGTCACATAGATTATTAAACTCACAATTGTGGGAGGCTTTTTCTAGCCCCTTCTAATGGTAAGTAAACAATAAGTTAGCTAAGACTATGAGGGAAGAAAGGGGATGTTGTTGACAACATTTAATGTGATAACATGTTTGCATATGCTTTAAAATCAGTTTTATTGAGGCATAATTTACACACAGTAAGATAAATGTGTTCATTTTAAGTACTCTATACAATTCAATGAGTTTTAATGAATGTGTACATACCTGTGATCACCACCTTGGTCAAAATAGAGACTATATCCATCATCCCCCAAAAAGATCCATTGTGTCCTTTGCCAGTGAATTCCCCACCCCTCACTCCAGGCAATCACTAATCTGATTTCTATTACTCTAGATTAATTTTCCTATTCTAAAACTGCATGTAAGTAGAATCATACAGCATCTCCTCCTGAGTCTGGCTCTTCTTGTTCAGCATAATGTCTCTGAGATGCACTGACACTGCAGGTACTAATAGTTTCTTAGTACTGCTGAGTAGTACTGCATAGTAGGGATATATCACATTTTGTTCCTCCATTCCACTGTTGATGGACATGTTTCCAGTCTTTAGTGATTTAAGATAAAGGTGCATGAACATTCCTATATAGGTCTTTTTGTGCATACATATTTTCATGTCTTTGGGGTAAAGAGATATTTTCGTTTCTATCAAGATGATTGTTGAATCATGGGGTAGGTGTATATTTGTATACACCTCTATGAGAATCTTTATAAGGGTCTGCTCCACTGCTTTTCAAAGTACTTACACCATTTGATACTTCTACCAGCAATGCTCAGTAAATATTTGTTAAATTAATATATTATTTCTTAATTAAATACTCTATTAATAATGAAGAAAGGAATCAGAGGACTTCAATTTTCCACCCAGCATCTCTCTGTGATAAATTGTTTCCTTTTTCTTAATAGCATAACAAGAAGAATCATCACACATATCAAATTTATACTTGCACTAGTTAGGGCTGTTCTAGCAAAGAACCATAGACCGGGTGGTGGATAAACAATATAATTTATTTATCCCAGTGCTGGAGGCTGGGAGCCCCAGATCAGGGTGCTAGCATGGTCTGTTCTAAGAGGGCCCTCCTCTGGGTACAGACTGCCATCTTCCAGTTGTATCCTCACATGGTGGAAAGAGGAAGAGAGAGAGAGCCCTCTGGAGTCCCTTTTGTAAGGCATTAATCCCATTCACAAGGGCTCTACACTCAAGACTTAATTACCTCCCAAAGGTCCTGTGTTCTAATACCGTCACATTGGGAGTTAGAATTTCAACATATGAATTTTGGGGGGACAAAAACATTTGGTCAATAATAACAACCAAACTGATTTTAGAAATAAGAAGTCCTCAGATGTTGTACATGGTTTAAACATTAATTTTGGCACAATGCTATATATAGACAGTTTAGTATATCAATTTGACAAAAAAGATTCAGAGTGAGCAATATAGGTAGTATATTATTAAGCAAGAGAAGCTGTTTATATTTCAACTGCAAATAACCAACTTTGGACATATACCACTTTCATCCTCTGTGATGTGCTCGTAGGATCTTATTCTCTGTTACAGAAAATCATACTCCCTCTCATGGGGGCTAGCTATATCACACATTGTAGTTGTGTTTGCACTGTCCATAAAATCCAAAAGAAAAATAAATAAAGAATGATTATAGAAATGCAACCAGTGCTAATTAACATTTTAACATTTGACTTCATAGTTTTCTTGCGTAGATCCAAGGAGGCAGAAAGCCCTCAGAGAATGATTGTATTCACCTTTGCATCTTCCATATTCAGGAGATCTAGGTGCTCAATACTCAGTAGGAGCATAGCATATGAAATTAAACTGATTTTTATATCCAGCAGGTCATCATGAGCTCAAGTCATAGTGGTATGCAAATACTAACCTTTGCATCACACTTTATGAGCCCCCAAATACTTTGTTCCTTATGGTCTGATGTGATAGAACAAACCTTCTGGAAAGTCTGCAGAACAGAAATTCTTATTATCTTTACTTCCAGATCCATTGCACTGCATGGTGACGACAGTAAATAATAATGTATCATATATTTCAAAATTACTAAAAGAAGAGATTTTTAATGTTCTTGCCACAAAAAAGTTGCTGAGGAATATGTTAATTAGCTTGGTTGAATCTTTCTACAATGTATGCATGGATCAAGACATCACATTGTACCCCACGCATATACACAATTATTATTTTTCAGTTAAAAATAAATTAATAAAAAGTTGATGTTTAGGGAGTTTAATATGCCTGCCCAAGGCCACGTGGACAACAGCACTGCTGTAACTTGGTGTCAATGGCAGGTCAAAGACCTTTATCTTCTGTCCTCAACTCCAGTGCTCCCTGGGTGACCATCACTCTACAAACTGAATTCTCTATGTCAAAATATTTCCCTTTTTGCTCCATAGTAGAAAATTCATGATCTGAATCATAATATTATTCTTTTTATCTATATGATAGCCTTTGTACCAGTAGCCTGAGGTCCATTGTGAAGGTGTGAATTGAACTTACAACTTCTGATGACAAAATTCCCTGGGCCATGCACAAGACTGTGTTTATACATAATAATCTCATCAGGGGGTTATGAGGCCTAATTAATTACTGTTCGTACAGCAGCCTGATGTATGAAACTGAAAGATTTTACCAGAGTGCACAATATGCATAGTATAACTGTAGCATGTATAGAACTAACACAAATGTCACATAGCCAGTGAAGCAGAGAGAGTCAGTGGGAGGACCTAATTCGTGGAATGCATATAACATCCTGTGAGATTCCTGGGAACCACAGTTCAAATCCCAGAAGCTAAACTCTAGTCTCTTCATCTTCTGATTATAGTCAGATGAATGAACTAATGATGGAACTTAGTGGTAGCTTGGATTTGACCTTGGAGTCTGACTGCAGGTGTCTTTCATTTTGACGGATTATGTTTGTAGAAGACAGATCAATGGGATAATAGTTACATGGTCTTTTTCATTTATAAGATCACACCTGGAGAGGTCTTTTATCTTTTAAGAAGAATGGGTACTCTCCTGAAAAGAATATTTAAACTGTTGTAAGGAATTGTGGTTGAGACATAGGCTTGGGGTCAGATCTGGGTTTGAATCCCTACTCCTTGCTAGTTGGATTAACTTGGCCTAGTTACTTAACCTCTTGAGCCCTCATTTACCTCATTCATAAAAGTATCTGTTGCAAATGAGAAAGTTAAATTAACACTGACTGGAATATCTGGCACATTGAGACTATTCTACCAATGAGGGCTTTAATAATTCAGAACAAAGACCTCCTAACACGCCCTAACCCCTAACACCTCCGAACCCCAATGTTTAAGAGATGAGGCATCTCAGAGAGAGAAAGTTGTTTACTGGAGGGAGAGACAAGTCTAAATCTTGGGTAATTATATTTCTCAACCCAAGCTTTGCCTCCTACACTATGAAAACACCAAGATGTATTAAGAGGAAGTGGACTTCTCATGATTCTAAGAGTTCACACAGAGCTTGGATTATTTTATTATATAATATTCTTTAAGAAAAACAGTCTTGAAATGTATCTGGGCTTCTAAGCCAGAAAGATTGGGGTCTATTACTCACCCTACTCACTCACTGTGTAACCTTGGGCTATGTTAGAGTCTTAGTTTCCTCCTCTGTAAGAATCAGGATCACGTATTGCTATGGACTGAATGTTTGTGTCTTACCCCAAATTCATATGTTGAAACTTTAAGCCCCAATCTGGTAGTATGATGAGGTGGGGCCTTTAGGAGACAATTAACTTTAGATGAGGTCACAAGGATGGGGCCCCACCATAGGATTAGCGTCCTCATAAGAAGAAGAAGAGACTAGAACTCTCTCACTCTGCACCATGTGAAAACACAGGGAGAGGATGGTTGCCTATAAGCCAGGAAGAGATTTCTTGTCAGAACTAGACTATTCTAGCACTGTGATCTGGGACTTCCTGCCACTAACCTTTATATAACACTTTATGGACCCCAAACACGTTCTTCCTTATAGTCTGATGTAATTGAACAAACCTTCTGGAAAGTCTGCAGAACAGAAATTCTTATTGTCTTTACTTCCAGATCTATTGCACTGCATGGTGATGACAGTTAATAATAATGTATCATATATTTCAAAATTGCTAGAAGAATAGATGAGTGAGGAATCAATTTCTGTTGTTAATGCTACCCATTCTACGGTATTTTGTTATGGTAGCCTGAGATGCCATATTATTAGTACTATTTTATAAATAATATGCATAAATTTTGTGTGTGGGTATATATACACACAATCATTTTGAAGGTCAGATAAGTCTAATAACCTAACTCAGTGCTAATGTGATGAAGTCACAACAGACACTAGTTCTCATCTTCTCTTTACTTTTATTGTAAAAGTCAGTAGTTTAGCTCTAGTTCTTGGCTGAATGACCTTCTTGGTTCTTGGATAACAGAATTGGATGCTTGACAATCATTCCACCTGCTAAAGTGTTTTAGTATAAGGAGGGAAACCTCCAGATGAAAAGTGTATTTGTATCTGCAATTCCATTATTATTATTGTTTCCCTGCAATCAGAGAGCTGCTGGTAAGACAGAAGTGCCAGAAGGTTAGCAGGGTTGTGATTTATTGGTCTCTTCCCTTTAGTAGGAGTTGAAATGAACTTTTATTTTTTGGAACAAAACTGCAAGAGACTTTGATTTCCTCTAACTGGCAAGCTGAGACAATAGGAGGGGTTAATGTATTTCACAATGAATTCTGATTTTTAAAATATGCCTAGAAGCTTATGAATATGGATATGGTTTCTGCAAACAAAAGGTCACATGGCTAACAACTGAGGGAAACAATATTTATGAATGCAATGCCATAGCAAGGACCAAGGTGAGAAAAGAAAGACATTTAAGAAGGGAGACATGGGAGTCTAAAAGGATGTGCAGGTTGGCAAAGACAGATAGATAAAAATAAAAAAGAAGGCAGCAAACAGAGGCTGCACTAACGCGATAGAGAGACTGGCCAAGGAAAGTATGAGAGGTAAATCAAGAGGTGTATGAAGAGGTGAGAAAGGTAATATGGGGTCTCAAAGCAGTTAGGGAAGAGTAGAGAAGAAACAGGTCAAGGCCACCTTGAAGTATTAATGTCTTCAGAGCAAATGAAAAAATTCTTGATAATGGATTGGGGAAATTTTTTTTGAAAGTCTTTCTCCTATGGCATTTAAACTAATAAATATGTATAACTCTTAGGAACTGTATGGTGTGTGGTATATGGAAGTACAGCTATTTTTGGTGTATTCAATTAAAGAATACTCAGTAGAATATAGTTAGGCATCCTATAGTACTGACTTCATGACCATGCTTAAAGAACTTTTTGAGTGCTTGGGGGTTTTATTTAGATTCTAAGAATTGATACCTGGATTGATATTTAGGTGTTAACAGGGCTTCCCAAATTGTTTGATTGGCTCACTAAGACACTAAAATAGCATAGAAGGAGCGACAAAGGAAAGGAGTTGACATTTCATGAGGATCTCTTATGGCCAGGACCCTTTACACAACCATCTAACTTACATTTTCCAAAAAATGTTGTCTTTGTTTCATTTGAAGTTCAATCCAAAAGGAGAGGGTATGATTCTATTGCATACATCCTGTAATTCCTAACTTATGTTAGGAATTGCAAAATGGAAACTTAAGTGTTTCCATTTTGAAAATAGGATGCCAAAATTATTCAGTTCCTACTCTTAATCGATGTAGGTAACATGGAAATGATTTTATCTTTTCATTTTTTTCTTTGATACAGAGTCTTGCTCTGTCGCCAGGCTGGAGTGCAGTGGCGGGATCTCGGCTCACTGCAAGCTCTGCCTCCCGGGTATACGCAATTCTCCTGCCTCAGCCTCCTGAGTAACTGGGACTACAGGCGCCCACCACTACACCCGGTAATTTTTTGTATTTTTTTTAGTAGAGACAGGGTTTCACCACATTAGCCAGGATGGTCTCCATCTCCTGACCTTGTGATCTGCCTGCCTCGGCCTCCAAAAGTGCTGGGATTACAGGCATGAGCCACCGCACCCGGCCCTGGAAATGATTTTATCTTAAGGTCCAGAGATAGATATATTTAATCAGAGCATTGTATCAATCTGACTGTAATCATCACTGGTTAGTTCAGAGATGGGTAAAGGACCCAATACTGTAATAACAGAATAAAACTTGACAATAATTAGAACCCAGAAATAAACAGGGACTCAGTCTTAATAACTATGTTGGAACTTCTGAATCTAGGTCCTTCTTTAAGAGAAAAAATACATATGTATTCATTCTCTCTCTCTCTCTCTCTTTCTCTCTCTCTCTCTCTCTTTCTCTCCCCCTTCCCCCCTCCCTCCCTATTCTAAGTTTGGCTCTACTACCTGTAAATAAGAGCCTGGCTACCACTGATTTCATTATCAATATTTTTGGAAGACATTGGATCCACATATTTCTTTGACCAATGTTTTTGGGAGACATTATTAAATCTTACATATCTTCTCTAGAGACTCATAATTTATATTAACATAAAGAAGTTTTATAAAGTTCTACCTCAAATAAATCTGTTTAATTTTGTTTAATACAGTAATTCCCAAATACATTTGACCATGACATTTTTTCCCCCAGAACACCTATTATATGTTCTTTAATGAACATTTTACAGAATATTCTTAAGAATCTGCTGGTCTAGATGAATCCTCACAAAAATTACAAGGAGGATATTCTTCTTCTTCTTTTTATATAAATAAACTGAGGCTTAAAGAGCTGACTTACTTGATCCAAGTCTCAGAGTAAATGGCAAAGTTGAGAGATGGAACAGGAACTCAGTTCTCATAGAAACTCAACTCTAAAGAGACTTGAAGCCAAAGGGAGCCTAAGGAAATAGGTAAGAAATCAGAGCCCAAGCCTCATTTATTTGTAGTGTCCAGAGATTGAACAAAGAATATTTGATAAGGTTTCTGTGGAATCGCTACCAAATATTCAATCCTATTGAAGCTGGACCCCCTGAATGCACAGAGGGTCCTTCTTCATTTAGTATCCATTGGATATATTTTGGTAACTTCTGGCCACATCCTGTTGCCTGCTTTCCAGAAGTTTAAACTCTAGATTTTTCATTTTCACTCAGAAAACAGGTAAAGAAGTTGGGGTTCTAATTTACACATGTCTGAAAAAGTATATATATATACACACACACACACATATATACATGTACACTTTGAATAATTCTCATCTATTTCCTCCTTGAAAGTGAGGTAAGAAATTTATAGCTATAGCTTTTTTTTCTATTGAGTCATGTGAAGAGGTGTTAATGGAAGATGGTCAAAGGATGTGCAGAGGAGTTCAGAGGAGGAAGTGCTTAGTTTAGGCTGAAAAGGATCACAAATAATTTCACATGGAGGTAGCTTTTGAGTTGGGTTTTAAGAGATGGGTGGAATGTTGACTGAGATCATCTCCATATACTGCTTTATTTATCTTAGGCAATGAAGAACTGACATCAAGTTTGGAATCTGTTAACTGGTGAGTATCTTTTCCTAAAGGAATGGCTGGCAGAGACTAATGCTCAGTTACATTCTTAAAAGGGCTTCCCAGTCAAACTACCCTTGACCCAAGGATGCTTACAATTCTAAGAGCGAATATTGACAGATGCACAAAAGTTATAGAAAAGTATCATTTTGAATGGTCCTGGTGAGGAGGAAGGACCTGCCCTGGAGGATAAGCGTCTCCCAAACTGTCTAGGGAATGGGTTCCAGCTTCGAGTTTCATTTCACTCAATAAACAACACCTAAATGAATACAGGAGAACTCAGATGTGCACATTAGGATGTAGGTAAAGGTGCTTTTGTAATAATTGCTGGTATTTACTTAGTCCTTATGAGTCATTTACATTGTGCACACAATATCCATCCATTATCTCAATGAATCTCATAAAACATATGCCACTATCAACCCCCATTTTCCAGATAAGTAAATTAAGCTTCAAAGATTAATTATCATACCCAAAACCACACAGTTAAATACAGATCTTGGATTTGAACTCAGGGTCTCCAAATCCAATTTGTTTTGAATTTTTATGCTTTATTTCCTTCCAAATGCCTCCTCCTCTCCATATGTCACTGCAGCTGATAGGCACAGAGACTTCGAGCCACACAGTGAGTCACAAACTTTCCAACTAGTGTTTATGCTGAGTAATGTGGAACAAATTTTCCTTATTATTTCAGATCACACTGGAGGTGGCTAGAAAGTAGGAATTAATGACAAGTCAGTTTTATAGTACTTAAAAAAACAGAATTGTATTAAATATGGGTATATCTTATGTCCCTTTAAGGAGTGTAGAGAAACGATAAAAGGCAGCTATTTGAATTGAGTTGAAAAATTGCTACTTTAACTAGGCCTACAAAGGACCTGCTTTAATAATTATCTAAAATTATGTGTAACTATCATACAGATTCAGGAACACTGCATCTGCCTCAGGGGTTGGTTCCATAGTCATTGTGTAAAGCAAAAATTTTCTATGTTCTAAACCACCTTTGAAAATTTCTCAAATAATAACAGTTATAACAACTACATATACAGTACTTAATATATGCCAAATACTTTATATAGTAATGCATTCAATCCTACAAGGAAGTTCAATGATCAGCTCCATTTTGTAGATGAGTAAAGTGTGTCATTGAAACATTAAGTCACTTCTCTAGTGTCCTATTGTTAACAAGTGGCAGTTATAGAAGTTGAAACTAATCCATTTGGCCCCAAAATGCCATGTTCTTCATTACTATGCTCCATGGCCTGCTATATGTCATAATGCAATACCATTACTTATCTCCATTGCTGACTTGGTTTAGGAGACATTGTATATAGTTATTTATTTCTTTAAATATCAGAAGCACCTTATGGTGGCAATGTGCTCAAACCATGCTTCAAGAACAGCTGATTCAGACTTTTCATACATAGCATAGGCCCTCTGGAGTGTACACACATTGAATGGACTGTTGAGAAAATTTCCCAAATTAAATATATTTTTATAATCTCTTTCTTGCTCTCTTATAAAGTTAGTATTTGAGTAAATTTAATGTGTTTGGTTGTACACTTACTATTGCAGAAAGGACTCATCATCCCCTTCACACCATCACTGGAATTCTCTCCAAGTCAAATATGTTTAGGTTGCAACTTACTCTATTTTGTGAATTTTTCTCATCCTACTGAAGACTAATAATAAACTGATTCCAAAATTCTTCTTAAAACATTCTATTTTCCTCCTCAGTTTAAAAACCCTGGCTTTATCTTTGAAAAATATTAGCTTTCCTATAAACAGACTTGAGCTACTGATGTCTCCACAAGAAAATGCAAGCTAGTGAAGTCTGAATTACAGAGTTAACTTAACTAGTGTCTCCTGAATCAATCCATCAAATATCTGCAACGCACTTTCCACTCAGGTGAGTGCGGCTGGTGATAAAATGGATCCATATGACAGTCCTTACCCTTAAGAAGGGACAAAATTTACAAATGTGGATTAATTAGTGAATAACAAAATACATGTATTTTGTTGTACTGAATTCAACATGCATAATGCAGATGATTTGTCAGAAAAACAGGGAATTATCAATCAACGTTTGCAGAAAAATCTCTTTAGACGGGGTAAGAAATGGGACGAAGTAGAAGCTGACATTTTTGATATCTACAATAACAGTGATAATTGCAGTAGTAATGATAATAGATTTTTCTGAGCACCTATTATGCTTAGTCAGCATTGTGCCAGTCCATGCTTTACCTGCGTTGCCCTTATCAGGTATGTGATCTCATTTGTCTCATCCATATATATTTTGAATAGGTAGAAAAGTAATCTTAGCTCAATTTTGTAGATAATAAAGGAAAAGATTGAGAAAATATATACAAACTGCCCAAATTCATGTTCATTCATTCAAAACTATTCACGCAATGCAGGCTGGGCGCAGTGGCTCAAAACTATTCACGCAATGTACTCTGTGAAAAGCTAGGACTATGTGTTCAGCAAACATATAATGGTTGCTCTCTCAGAACACAGAATACTTAACATATTAATTATGTTATAAATAAGAATATAGAGGCAAGCTGGGATAAGTGCTACACAGGAAAAGTTGAAGTGTCACGAACATATAATAGTAACAGAGACTAACCCACTTCGAGAAACCGAGGCATATGACCCCTGCTGGAGGGTTCTGTGAATTGCTATCTGCAGGAAGAGGATAGAATTAATTAGTTGGAAGTGGGGCAAGGTAAGCAGGGGAAGAATGGATTTCTTGAGACTTTCCTGACAGAGGGAAGACATTGTATGAATAGACTGAAGTGAGGAGAAAAGGTTTCACAAAGACAGAAAGCATCTTTGGAGCTCAGGGGCAAAAGGGAGTATTGTAGAGGCTAGGCAAAAAAGTCCAGATTATGCAGAGTTCTGTGAGTTGTGTTAAGACATTTGCTTTTTTACTGTAGAGAAATGAGGAGCCCTTGATAAGTTTTAAGCAGAGCAGAGGAATGACTTTTGCATTAAAAAAAATCCCTTTGGTTGTAGAGTGGAGAACATATTAATGAGAGCGGGAGTAGAGAAAGGGTGCTGGAAAGGAGGATCTTCCAGGAGTGATGGGGGGCGTGGTGGCCTGACCTAGGTGGTGTCAAAGGGACTGGAAAGAAGTCAGTGGCTATGGGAGATTTTTACGACATAAAGTTAACAAAGCTTGAAGATTGACTGGCATGGGGGTGGAGAAGAGGCTAAAGAAATGGCAGAGCCAGTCATCTCAGATTCAAGTCTAGGGCTCTACACAATGTGACAAGGCCTGCTGGAGCCAGGGACTTGTTCTTAATTTAGATCTTAACTATATCTGCGCAATGAACAGTGAGTGTCGGAACTAGGGATACAGGGACTGGTTAGGAAATGAGGCCACTTCCCAAGCTCTGCTGTGGTATTTTGGATGCTGGAGTTGTGGGAATCTGTGGAGGAGGTGTGTGTGTGTGTGTGTGTGTGTGTGTGTGTGTGTGTGTGTGTGTGTGCGCGCGCGCGCGTGTGTGTGTCAGAGAAAGAGAGAGAAAGAGAGTTAAGTTTTCTCTCCTGCCCCAGTTTCTATGAGCTGCTCTGTCTTTTGTGTTCTTTGCCAAGAGGAAAGAAAACAGATTGTTCTTGCTTAGAGCATTCAGCTGACTCGACTGATGCCAAACCAAAAAAAGCCCTTAGAACATAATAATAATTGCTCATGTGTACACATCACTTTACAGTTTACCAAGGGCTCCACATTACACTCATAAAACTGCAAAGCCTGTGAGGCAAGCACTCTGCCATTAATTCTACTTCAATTTGAAAGAGACAAAGAATGTTCAGAGAGGTTAAAATGACTGGTTTCAGCCATGTAGCATATTCTCTTCATCCAGATCTTCCGACTTTACACTGAGATCTTCTTTCATTAGCAGTAGCAGGCTTGAGTTCACTGTGAAGGGGCCACCAATGACACGAAGGATTCTGTGTAGTCCTTCCTCATTTACAAAGTCCCTCTATATTGGACATTTTACCTTTATTATCACAACACGACTTAGGTTATTGGTCTCATTCTGTATGAGAAAACAAGGTCACAGATACCCAAGGTCAAACAGTCAGCAAGTAGTACAGTTGGAAATTTAGCCCTGTTCTTATTTTATTGCCCGTTTTTGCCTCCCGGAACTACTGTTAAGCTAAGGGGCATGAGATCTTAGGTTCAAAGAGAGAGAGAGATTTAAATAATTCAAATAAGATGTGTGTTGGGGATGCTCTCACAAATCCAGAGTCCAGGTTAAAGCTCTCCACTGAATGAGGCCAGGTTAGCAGCAGCTAGGAGTGGTTGGGTTAAGAGCAGCTGTCGCTGCAATCTCCTAATTGGAAATAATTGGGATTCTGTCTCAAACCACAGAGCCCTGATTTAGCCAACTCAGCCTCAACCAGGAAGCATCTGTTGCCATCTCCAATGGCAACAGTTCAATCTCCACTCCAGCGCACCATTCTTCCCTGCCAACTGGCAGGCAGTGACTACTCACACCCTGCCGGCTTCTAGACCCAGCCCTGAGGCCTCGGGAAGAATCAAGTTAGGTCAACGTCTCAAGTTAGGATAAGGTGAAGAGGTGGAGGCGGGGAAAGCCTTAGTAGCACAGTGCTAAATGATTGTCTTTTGGGAAAAGAGAACTAACCTTTCTGAGGATGTATCAGGTACTGTTCTGGGAGACTGACACATGCAAATCTATGTCATGTATAGATTCACAGGATAATGCCATTTTACAGAGGAAGAGATATAATGCCATATAACAGAGGTTATACTGTTGGTCCAAGGTCACAGTGGTGAGTACCACAAGGTGAGTGGTAGAGCTAGGATTAGACCTCTTGTCCCTCCTGTGCTAACGGTCTTTCCACATTTCTACTCAAGTTCATGTTTTGTCATTTCTGTTGCTTTTAGACTCTGTCCGGAGAGTTCCTGGTCTCATTTCTACCTCTATCTCAAGGTAGAGATTAAGAGCCACCTGCTTTTTGAAAATGTCCCTTTCCCCTCAGATAAAGGCATGGGCGGAAAATAGAATCCCAACACTAAAAAAGCTAGGAGAGGACCTTGGGAAAAGAACCCACAAGTTGCTGAGCAGCAAATGATGGTCGTTGTGTGATACTGGAAACAGACTTCTGTTTATTATGTTAATGAATCCGCTGTGATTCTCCACTGCTTGTGCATAATTAAGATGGCCTTTTAAAAAATACCTTCCTCTGGAGTTTGGGAAAACTAAAGTGTTTGTTTGGATTGGTAATAACTAATGACAAAAAAGTACAGCAACTGCTTCCAAAGGAGCTGCAGGAAATGAGCTATCTGCTGGCACAACGAGGATGTTGTGGAGGACCCAATGCCCATAACTCTGTAGGGGTGCAGGATTAGGGAGCCAATTACCTATTCTTCTCCAGTCAATCAATTTTAAGAGATTCCCGTGTCACATTTTAGGAAAAAATTTATAATTGGAACAGGTCCAAAGAAGAGTCTCCAGATGGCAAAAAGGCTTGGGATGCTTCCACACAGGGGTTGGTAAGATGGATAAACTCCTCTGAAGCTCATTTTTCTTATTTTAAAGATGAGCAAATTTGAGGCAATTGGTGTGTCTCAGTTTTACTTTTTTGTTTGCTGTTTATTATTTATTGTTTGTTTAATGTGGATGGAATGGAGTAACGGATCACAGATCACTCACTGAGAATCTACCTAGCAAATATGTATTGAACACCTACAATATGCCTGCTACAATCCCAACTACTCAGAATACATCCATAAACACAGGCCTGTGTGGGATGAAAGAAGCAAGTAAACCAACATATGGAGAAGATAATTTTAGATTATGATAGGGGATGTCAAGAAAACAAAACAGAATAATGAGGATAATGTGATAAACAGGAATGGAAAAGTTAATAGTTTGGATGTGAAGGAGGTAATAGTTCAAGTTGAGGATTGAATGGCCAGAAGGAATCAACCAGGCACGGATCTGGAAGCAAGGTGTTCCAGCAGGGGTAACAGCTAATGCAGATTCTCTGCAGCAGACGTCAGTTTGGTGTCTTTTTGGAATACAAATAGGCCTGGAGTGCTGTGGTTCAGTGTCTAAGAGGGAGAGGAGAAAAGAAGAGGGCAGGGAATAAGGAAGGGTCAGATCATGTAGGACCCGGTCGTAAGAATGGGTTCTATTTCAAGTACAATGTGAGGAAGCCTTTTGAGGGTTTTGGTAAAGTAGTGCATGATATTTATGTAATGATATATTTGGACTCTCTCCATAATTAAATGTGCATAATCACAGATTCAATTATTGTTTTAGAGGTTCCCTGCTCTCCCTAAATCCCATTCATGCTCCCCCTCTATTTTAGAAGATTCTTAGGCTCTTTCTAGTTCTTACGTGATGTAAGTCTATACAATGCACATTTGAAGGAATTAGCATTGCCTAGCTAAAAGGCAGTAATTAACAACAATGTTTGATAATATAAAGAATGCTGAGCAAGAAAGGGTTTGCATTTATTAAATGGAATGCTGCAGTAGTTTGCACTGCTGGCTCCCATTTCTCACTCCTCCCTGCATGCCCTCTTCCATTCCCTGCTGCAATGTTGTGTTGAGAGTTAACTACTGGATGAAAAGACGCAAGTCCTAACCAGGACCAATATTTAGAAAAGACAGGAAAGGCGCATGTACCTCCTTTTGTTCAAGTCCTAAAATTCTTACTATCTCTTTCATGAAACCTTTCCAAATACTTGCATATTTATTTGTAAATATGTTTTGTTTCTTCAGCTTAAATTTAAGCTCCTAGAGTGCTGTATCCCTGCATGATTTATATTTAGATAGGGTCTTGCCTCTCCCAGTAGCCTGAAAAGATTTCAAAAATAGAGACCGTGTTCTCATATTTTTAAAAAATATGCGACACACTGTATTGTGGGCTGAATAAATTGTGTCTCCCTGCCCCCAAATCCCAAATTTGTATGTTAAAGTTCTAGCCCCAGTATCTCAGGATGTGATTGTATTTGGAGATAGTGTACTTAAAGAGGTTAATAAGGTAAAATGAGGTCATATGAGTGAGCCCTTATCTAATATTACTGGTGCTCCTATAAGAAAAGGTGGGTGGATAGCCTGATGTCGGGAGTTAGAGACCAGCCTGGCCAACATGGTGAAATCCCATCTCTACTAAAAATACAAAAATGTTAGCTGGGCATAGTGGTGGGTGCCTATAATCTCAGCTACTTGGGAGGCTGAGGCAGGAGAATCACTTGAACCCAGGAGGTGGAGGTTGCAGTGAGCCAAGATTGCGCCACTGCACTCTAGCCTGGGTGACAGAGAGAAACTCTGTCCCAAAAAAAAAAAAGAAAAAAAAAGAAAAGAAAAAAGGGTTGAGGGGATTAGGACACATACATGCACGTACACAGAGAAAAGGCATCTGAGGACACAGCAAGCCAAGAAGACAGGTCTCAAAAGAAACCAAATTTGCTTGATACTGGACTCCTAGCCTCCAGAACAGTGAGAAAATAAATTTCTGTTGTTTAAACCACCCAGTCTGTGGTATTTTGTTATGGCAGCCCTGGAAAACTAATATAGCCTGCCATAGAGAGAGAGAGAGAGAGTGTGTGTGTGTGTGTGTGTGTGTGTGTGTGTGTATAAATAGGTGAAATCACTCATTATTCCAGAAGTTAAATGCCCTAATATTATCGTAAGCTTTGTGAGGGAGACTATATTTCTTCCTTTCATCGCTACATCTAGTTTAGCACTTAACACATTGCAGGCATTCAAAGGTATGTTTGTTTAATCATCAAATGAACAGAGATTTCCTGAAGCTAGAAGGGATCTTCAAGGTCATTTAGGCCAGTAGTTATTAAACTGCTTTGTTCCAGTAGTATCTTTCTGAAAAACAAAATCTTATATGAAGGGCTACTATATAAAGTGGTTAAGAATAGAACTGCTGTGGTTGAAGAGAGAGTTGATAGACGGGGAGGCCTGGCCTCTCCTCAGCTGACTTGTGGACATTCTTGGGTAACTACGGTTGATCTAGAGGCAAGATCAGCTAACTTTTCCTATAAAGGGCCAGTGAGTAAATACATAGGATTTCTTTATAACTATTCAATGCTACCACTTACCAGAGGTACAGTCACGAGCAGTGTATATACAAGTGATAGCGGCTGCATTGCAATAACACTTCATTAACAAAAACAGGAAGGAGGTCAGATTTGGCCCATGGACCGTAATGTGCCAACCTCTGATCTAGAGCAACCTGGCTATTTCACAAGTGAGGAAATGAGCTCCAGAAAGGACATTGGATGGCTGCATTTATTAAGGCTCTGCTACCAGTTTAATTTCCTGCATCCTATAATAAGAGGTATCATTTTTTTTAGGACATACATGATCATATCTCTCCTTAGTTTGTTCAAACTCTGCAAGACTCCCCAACTCCAACAGGATAAAGTCTCAATTCCATAGACAGACAAGAAAGTTATTTGTGTGATGATTGCTGCTAATTCTTCGCATCTCCTCTTCTGCCACTTCTCTGTAACGACAGCGGCCTCCACTCCCATTCACATCAGGAGCATTCTGAATTATCCTTTTTCATGTCTCTGAATCTTTTAATATGCTATTTTCTTTATCTGGAATTATTTACCTATTTCTCATCATCCTGGATATTCTTTCCTATTATTCAAGATTTTGTGCAAATGTTAATCCCTTCTTTAACATGAAACTGTGTATTAGGGTACAGGATAAGGGGTATAATAACAGAGAGAACCCAAGACGATAGTTCAAACATTTACTTTCTTGTCCAGAGATAAGTGGTCTAGTCTCAGTTCTACGAGGTCATACAATGGCCCAGGTTACCTCCAAATTATTGCCCCATTGTTCCCTGGGAGTATTAATCTCCCCCAAGCAATTAAGCCTGGCTCACCAGCATCTTGTATTCATTAGGACATGATGGGGTAGGAGGAAGACAGTTCGTTGAGGACAGAAATTGTCTTTTTAAAGATCATGACCCCACAGTTGGATATATCACTTCCATTCACATCCGTTAATCAGAACTAAGCCCCATGCCTATGAAAAGGGGCAGGGGTCATGCAGCCAGCGAAATCTTGGCAGGTTTCATTGTTAAAAAGAAGGGAAGACTGGATGAATCCTGAGGGAGTATCAGCTATCTCCACTACAATACTTGTTTAGCCTTCTCTTCTTCTCCTCTCACATCATAGACACACCTTTATTCCCAACCTTATCACCTTGTTTCACAGTGAATTCTAAATTTGTCTAGATTGTAAGAACTCCAAGGACAGCTGTTTTCCCTTACTCAGCTTTGTGACCAAGGTTTTTAGCACCAGACTTAGCATCAAGTGAATGAATCCAAACAATAAAAATGGCAGGCCCAGAGAGCTTAAGTGACGCTTCCAGTTCAGTCAGTACCAGCAGAAGAGCCTGGCTCTTTCCTGTCCTGATTTGGAGAGATCATAAAGAGATGGTTATAAAAGTCAGATTTCAGGTAACAGAGCTAAGGTTTTAGGAAGCACTGATAACAGCTACCAGGAGAGGCTCAGGTCAGTTCACAGGGACAAATGAGGCTCACCCATGCTGCAATGTGTGTACTTGAGGGAGACTGCTCAGTCCCCATATGGCAGATGGGGACAGTTGTATGCCTCACTCCATGCCAGCTAGCCACTCTGTGCCCACTTCCTAGCTCTTTTCAAAGGCAGGAAGTTGTTTATCTGACTGGTCAAGTCTGAATCATTAATTGGGCCACAGAAGGAGAGTCGACAGGCTTACTATGCCTGGAAAATCAGAAATCAGATATTAGCACTTTTCTTGCACGTCCTCTACCTCCACTAGAGGCAGAAAGCACAAGCTAAACCAGAGTCCCCGCTGGGAAAAAGCTAAGTCTTTCTCCCTCGGGCAGGCTTGAGTGTGCTAGGGCAAGTTGGATTTCAGGAGCAGGAGAGCATACATTTAAGCTTTAACAGTAAGCATCAGCTCCAACCAAGCTCTTTACCAAAGAGCTCAGCCTTGTTTTCTTAGAGACTTGCACATGTAATCACACAACGTGGGACATGTGATTTTCATGGAATCATTGTTCCTTTATCTTCAAGACGTAATGCGTGGATTAACGCAGGCTTCAGGTCCCTCTTCATCCAAACCCTCTCTTCAGCTATCCTATCACCTCACAGCCCCAGAGGCTCTCAACATCACCCGAGCTCTGTGATGTTTGCACAGAGACAGTTGGGCTGCATGTCTGTGGGCGGTTTAAGATCCTGTGAATTACGCAAATCCTGGCTCTTATATCATCAATTATTCTGGTCCTTCGTGTGGGCCTGTGTGGGCTGCAGTAGTGTGATTTCTGGTTCTCGCCCTGCGGGGACACTTAGCAGCCTGACCTTTTGAGTCACTTCTTTACTGAATCGCTTTCCTTATTCGTAATGCCCCCGCTCCCACCTTTCTCTACTTGATACCCTTTTTGACTGGCACACTGATTCCTAACTTGCACAATTGTGTTCTCAGGTTCTCTTTCTCCCTTTTGGGTGTAGAGTTCATTATCCACCTGAAAAAAAAAATCAAGTACAAATGTTTCCCCTTTAGTTTCCTGATTATTTTAAAGCAATGGTTTGTTTCCAAAAATAATGAGGACAGGGAAATGTTCTACAAGGGTAATGGGAAAAACAAAACAACACAAAAAACCTTTCTTGTCTTGAGCACTGAATTTGTTTTCACTTTTAAAATTATATATATATAAAAATTATAATTATATGTAAATACATATATATAAATTATAAATATATTATATTATATAATTGCCCTAGCACACTCAAGCCTGCCTGAGGGAGAAAGACAGCTTTTTCCCAGTGGGGACGCCAGTTTAGCTTGTGCTTTCTGCCTCTAGTGGAGGTAGAGGATGTGCAAGAAAAGTGCTATCTGATATAATATAATATAATTTAATAATTATATAGAACTATATTATATATAATTTATATATAATTATATATAATATATAATTATATATAGAGAGAGGTATAAACATATATATCTTACTTAAAGAATAGTTTTCACATCAGAAAAAATAGTTATCAGATAAAATAAAATATATAAATAATATAAATGTGTATATAGGTATAGATGCAATTTTATACCACAGTCTACTGTCAGAAACAGCCTCCTAGGGATGGCTGTTCTGGGCATTTCACTCTCATTTTTTGTTGTTGTTGGTTGGTTTGTTTTTTTAGACAAGGTCTTGCGCTGTCTCCCAGGCTGGAGTGCAGTGGCATGATCCTGACTCACTGCAACCTCTGACTCTTGGGTTCAAGCGATTCTTCTGTCTCAGCCTCATGAGTAGCTGGGATTACAGTTGCATCCACCTCACCTGGCTTTTTTTATTTTTTTATTTTTATTTTTTAAATTTTAGTAGAGACGGGCTTTCACCAAAATGGCCAGTCTGGTCTCGAACTCCTGACCTCAAGCAATTCGCCTGCCTTGGACTCACAAAGTGCTGGGATTACAGGGGTGGGTCACAGTGCCCGGCATCATTCTCATTCTAATAGAGATCCAGTGGCACTTACACAGCAATGTGCCACCAGATAACTGCTGCTGTTGCTTCATTTCTATAGTTCTCTGAAGCTGGAATAATATTACCATCTCTAAAAGCTGGAATCTGGGAGTAGGGGTACACAGGTTGCAAAGCACCCCTTCTCCCAAAACCCTGAATGAGGTAGCTGCTGAAACCATGGGAATGAGCAAGTCCCATGACACACATTGGCTTCCCAGCCTGTCCATGTATGGAAGGATCATACTGCCTAGCCGGTCAGGTGAGATGTGGTCTGGCCCACACTTAACAACCCTCACCAATAAAAATCTCTGCCAAATCATGGAATTAAACTTCTGCATCTATATAGATTTAATCATAATTGACATTCTTTACTTGTAAGTGTCTCTCCTGAATATGCAGATATCAAATAATAATGAAATGCATTAAAATAATGTTTCTCTCCAAAAACCCCCTGAGTGCATCACACTGTGGAATCTATATTTAGAATTTGTCTATAAGGCCACCTCCTTGGCTAATACACTGTTTACTCCAGCAGCAGTTTAACCGATATGTAATTGGGGCTTTTCTAGATTACCGATTTCTTATATAATTCAATTTGTTTAAAGTCTGTACTCTGTAAGATATTGATTTTGTAAAATTTATTGAGACTAATTTAATAATACAGCATATGGTCTATCTTGGCGCACATCCCCTAAACACTAGAAAAGTTTCTATTCTTGGCAGTTTCTGGGTGTAATGTGGCAAAATTGTCAATTACATCAATAGATCTAAAGGTGTTATTCGTGTCTATATCTTTACCAATTTTTTTGTTTAGTTGTCTATTAATTATTGGAGAGTGGTATTACGATATTCAATTATGATGATGGATTTGTCTTTTTTGTCTTTAATTCCGTCAGTTTTGCTTCATGTCTTTTCAGTAAGGCACATATACATTTATGATGATTATGTCTTCCCAATGGATTGGCCATGTTTCAGTCTCGATTGCTGCTCTATTTATACCTGGTTATACTCTTGGTTTTCATTTGGCAACAACCATAGTAATAATTGCTTCAGTAAGAATCACCTATGATTGCTAAAACAGGTAGGTGAAAGTTTAATGAGAACTAGCATATTTTCATGTTGTCACAGTATCTCCCAATAAGATACTTCTTAATGACAAAACAAAAATAGTAACCTTAGAGAAAAAACTTGGCAGGAAACACCTTAACCAAGTGATTAAAGTTAATGACCAGAAATAGGACAAATTGATACAATTTTCTTCTGGATGTTCTGCAGTGAAAAAGACACAGTATTACTCCTAAGGTACTTCTGTCAAAAATGCATAATCTCAGGCTAATCATAAGGAAACATCATATAGGCCTAATTTGAGGAATATTCTACCAAAGAAGGCCTGTGATTTCCCAAAACCTCAAGGCCATGAAAGACAGGCTGAGGAACCATTCCACAACAGAGGAAAACGCAGGGGCATGACAACTAAGAGCAACATTTAATCTGGGATGAAATTCTGAACTAAAAGAATTATTTTTACTATAAAAAGACCTTAGTGATACAACTGGGGAAAATTAAATGGGATCTGTAGATTAGACACTACTATATTATCAATGTTAATTTCCTGATTTTGATTTTTGTATTGGTGTTTATGTAAGAATGTCCTGGTTTTTCAGAAACACATAATGAAACATTTAAGCATGAAAAGGAATTATGCATGCAGCATATTCTCAAATGGCACAGAAAAAAATCTGCCGGTGTGTGTGTGTGTTTGCGTGTGTGTGCGTATGTGTGTCTGTATGTGCACAGATCTACACACAGATAAAGATAGAAAGGAAGAGGGAATTGGAGGGAGGCAGAGATATGCAGTGAGAAATGTGGAGAAATGTGGTAAATGTTAATATTTGGTGAACCTGAGTAGACAGCATATGAAAATTATTGCAACTCTTTTGCAGCTTTTCTGTGTATTTGGAATATTTTTAAAATAACGTTAACTACTCTTGTCTTAAAGTCAATTTTGTCTGATATTAATATAGTTATTCAGCTTTGTTAATCTTATTGTTCACATGGTATTTTTTGTTTGGTTTGGTTTTGAGATGGAGTCTCGCTCTCTCACCCTGGCTGGAGGGCAGTGGTGTGATCTCGACTCACTGCAACCTCTACCTCCCAGGTTCAAGCGATTCTCCTGACTCAGCCTCCTGAGTAGCTGGGATTGCAGGCACGCACCACCATGCCCAGCTAGTTTTTTTTTTTTTTTTATTGTTGTATTTTTAATAGAGGCAGGTTTCCACCATGTTGGTCAGGCTGGTCTTGAACTCCTGACCTCATGATCTGCCACCTCAGCCTCCCAAAGTGCTGGGATTAGAGGCATGAGCCAGCACGCCCAACCCACATGGTATTTTTAATTCCATCCTTTCACTTTCAAACTGTTACTTCATATTTAAAGTACCATGCAGTGACATTGCATCTTACTGTTTTTTTTTTCTCTTAATCTATCTTAACCTTTTAATTGTAGGGTTGAGTTTATTTAGATTTAATATTATTATTCATATAGTTGGTTTTAGGTCTACAATTTTCTTATTATTCTGCAGTTTGTCTTTCTGTCTTCATTTGGGTTAATCAAATATTTTCCAGCATTTCATTTTAATTCCTCTATTGGCTTTTCAGCTGCACTTCATATTTTTTTAATGGTTGCCTTAGGGATTCCAATGTGCATCCCTGTTATTACAGACTACTTAGAGTTAATGCCAGTATTTCTATTTCTAGAAAGTAAAACAGCTTTGCAACCTTACAGTTCTATTTACCATCCGCTTTTTTATGGTGTCATGTCTTCTATATCTGCAATATATCTGCAATATTGTAATTTTTGCTCTAATCAAGTACATTTTAAGTAAAATAATAAAATATAAAAATACATTTTATATTTATTCCTATGCTTACCACTTCTGGTGCTTTTTTTTTTTTTAACTTTTGTATTAAGTTCAGGGGTACAAGTGCAGGTTTGTTACATAGGTAAACTTGTGTTTTGGGGGTTTGTTGTACAGATTATTTCATCACTCAGGTATTAAGCCTAGTACCCCATTAGTTCCTTTTCCTGATCTTCTCCCTCCTTCCACTCTCCATTCTCCAAAAGGCTTCAGTGTATGTTATACCCCTTTATGTCTCCATGTGTTCTTGTCATTTAGCTTCCACTTACAAGTGAGAACAAAAAGACTTAAGTGTAAAACCCAAAACTATAAAAATCCTGGAAGATGGTCTAGGCAATACCATTCAGGACATAAGTACAGGCAAAGATTTCATGACAAAGACACCAAAAGAAATTGCAACAAAAGCAAAAATTGACAAGTGGGATCTAGTTAAATTAAAGAGCTTCTGCACAGCTAAATAAGCTATCAACAGGGCAAACAGACAACCTACAGAGTGGGAGAAAATTTTTGCAAACTATGTATCTGACAAAGGTCTAATATCCAGCATCTGTAAGGAACTTAAACAAATTTACAAGAAAAAAAAACAAACAATCCTATTAAAAAGTGGGCAAAGCCACTTTTCAAAAGAAAACATACATGTGGCCAACAATCATATAAAATAAAGTTCAACATCACTGTTCATTGGAGAAATACAAATCAAACCCACAATGAGATACCATCTAACACCAGTTTGAATGGCTATTATTAACAAGTTAAAAAATTACAGATATTGGCGAGGTTGTGGAGAAAAAGGAATGCTTATACACTGTTGGTGCGAGTATAAATTAGTTCAGTCATTGCGGAAAGCAGTGTGGTGATTCCTCTAGTGCTTGTGATTATCCTTCTGCAGATCTGTGAATACCTTTTAGCATGAAGAATTACCTTCTGTATTTCCTATAATTCCAATCTTTTGGAGAAAAATTTTCTTAGTTTTACAAATCTAAATACGTTTTGATTTGCATTTATTTGTCTATGTATATTTTTGTTGGATATGGAATTCTAGGTTGACAGATTTTTTGTATCCCGACCCCATAGTACTTAAAAATGTCATTTATTTTTCTTCTATCACCCATCGATTTTAACAAGAAATCAGCCATCACATACCATTGTTTTATTGATGTAAGGTATCATTTACTTTGGCTTTATTCAACATTTTTTTCTAATTTTTGATTGACTATGATGTCTCCAAGTATAATTGTATTTGTTTTTCTCTTTCTTGAAGATCACTACTGATGTTCTTGGACATGTAAATTTTGCTTTCTACAAAATTTTTGGAGAATTTTATTATTATTTCTTTAATTATTTTTCTGTCATTATCTGTCTCCTCTGTTTTTTAGACTCCAGTTATATGGATATTGTAGAGCTTGATACTGTCCCACAAGTTATTGAGGCTTTACTATATATTTTTTTCAACCTTTTATTTTCTCTGTACTTTATTTTGAATTGCTTCTTTTATTATACCTTCATGTTCACTGATCTCTTTGTCTGCTGTCTTTAATCTGCTATTGAGTAAAATCAGTTAATTTTTCATTTTGGATATTATATTTTTCATTTCTAAAACTTCAGTTTGGTGTTTATAGTTTTTGTTTGTGTGCCATAGATTAACTTATTATGAACATACATTCCTTAAAGTCCTCGAACATATTTATAATAACTTTTTTAAGGTAACTTTTTGCTAATCTCTATACCTGGGTTATCTCAGGGTCAGTTTACTGATTTGTGGCCACATTTTTTAGCCTCCTTACATGTCTAGGTAGAGCATCATTATTATTATTACTATAGTGTGCTGGACATTATGGATGCTATATTATTGAGACTGTGGATTTTCTCAGCTTCCTTTAGAGTATTACAGGTCTTTTCATTTACAGACAATTAATTTATTATAGAAAAAGTCATTGTCAGCATCCCTGTGAGATTGCCTCCCATCGTTTGCTTGAACACCTCTTGCAATGGGGAGCTCACTACCTCCTTAAAGAGGCCTAAATCACTATTTGATGACTCCATTAAAAAGGTATTTTTTGTGTGTTTAATCATAATGTGCTCTTTTTAATTTCACGAGACATGTCTGTTGCCTTTAAAAAAATGAAAGCACCTCTTATATCTAAAAACAGTGATCATCTTTCCCATCCCTCATTTTTGTAGCTTTTCATTTAGTCAACTGCTTTCCAGTTTCTTTTTTTAACAGAGATTTCATGGAAAAACTTTTGAATATTGTTCAACCCCTGAAATTGTGTGCCAAATTGAGATTGTTTACATACATGTGAGAAATTTTCTGGGAGAGGCTTTCACAACTTTCATCAGATTCTCAAAAACCTCAGTGTAGTCTAGAACTTCATAGAATGCAGTTATTCGAATCTTCTCTCATCTTTGAATTATTTGAGACACTATACATAGAGCTTAAGAGAAAAGACTCTGGAGCCAAACTGTCTGGCTTCAAATCCAGCTCTGCTATGTGTCTTTAGACAAATTACATAACTTCTCTGTGCCTTGGTTTCCACACCTAAAATACGAATAATATTAACTACCTACTAATTGGACTGCTGTGAGGATTAAATAAATGGACATGTGTAAAACTAATTAGTAGTTCCTGGCATATAGTGTTTCATGAAGATCTATTATTACAGAATTAAAATTTCTTTTGGAAACCTTCTGCAGTATCAAGATAAGTGGACTGATCATGATCTACTTAACATGAAATTATTTTTTCAATTGCTATGGAGAACAAGTGGATGACACACATTTTAAGGAGAAATCTGGGGTGATACCTGGGATGGGGGAAAGGAGTGGGGTAGAGGCAGAAGGGGCAGGTGTTGAAAAGCTCCCTATAACCTGTAAAAAGACAAAGATCAGAACAGAGCTTGACCCACTGTGGGTCCCAAACTGACTACATCAGAATCATCTGGGAAGAGTTTAAAAACTTTGTATTTCAGAGTCCCATCTCAGTCCCACTAAATTAGAATCACTAGGATGGACCCCTGGGAAACTGAATTTTTAAACAAGCTTTCTCTTCCATTACCCATCCCTCATGATTCTGAAACACCCTAGTGGCACATGCCCATGAAGCAGTGTTTGGAGGACTGTAGGCAGTTGATTCCTAAGGGCTGTGTCAGCATGAGAGTGGATGCTTCTAGGTAAAGGCAGTGATTAGCAGCTCCTTTGTTTTACTGATGAGTGCAGGAAGAATGACACAGAAAAAGTGACTGGATTCTATTCACTCAAAAAATGGAAAGGTCAGTCCAAAAGCTCATGTCTACTGACTTCACAGCAGGTGCTTTCAATGACACACAATTTTATCTAATGATTGTTTCAGTTGACCCAGAGGCTAGGTTTCTATCATCTGCCAAATGATCCGTCTTGATTTTCTGCTTTATGAGAGTCATTATTATCTCAGTTTATCTCTCTCTAAAATTGGTACAGTCCTGACCTCAAGGAATTAAGATGCTGTGAAGTTTAATTAATGTCTTCTGAGTCCCCAGATGCCTTAGATGAAAGGTGCTGTGTTGACGCAAAGTATTAGGATTATTATAGTTTACCAGTTGTCAGGGCCAGATCACTTGCTGGGCTGTGCATTGTGTCTCATCTGAAAGAACAAGACAGAAACGCTAACATATCAGCTGCTGCCTGGAAATCCAACCTGACCTTGAGCTTGCCCATTCCTTATATTCCTTATACCTGAGCATGAAACCTGTGTCATACCAATGGGGGGATGTGCAGCTTTCTAAAGCTCCTAGAGAAAGCTTATTGGGAAGCAAAGGGATAAAAATAAATGAGCTTCTGCTGGAGGGACAAAAGAATATGGGTTTGGATCCTGGTCTCCTGCTCAGTAACTGAGTAACTACCAGGAACTCTTCACCTCCTCTTGATGTAATGAAGATAATGCCTAACTTTGACAGGTTACTTTAGGTGTGTGAATAAGATAATGTATGCAAACCACTTTAGGTAGCATGTAATGCTGATTAAAGGCTGCCCGCATGATGGATTCTAGAGGAAGAAACTGATGTAAAGATATCAGGAGAGAAAATAATAATAAAAGAGAAGAGTGGAATCCCAGACCGTAGCCATTCTGTAAAGATTATATAGTTACATTGAGGCAATCAAGAAAATACTGTTAAGCTGATATTTTCAGACAAAATAAAGGCAGGTAGAAGTTGATAAAGTTATTCTATTCTTATATCAACCCTGATAGATGACTTTTACTGTCTTCATTTTACTGATGTGGTAATTGAAGTTCATAGACAGACTTGAGGTCACAGAAGTCAGGAATGGTAGAGATGTGTATGACCTGCATTATTCTTGCTACATGACAGCTGCTTCTCACTCATATCCACATAGTGGACATAATGTGTGTGATTCATGGTCATGTTTGTTTTGATTTTATCCCAATACATGATTTAGTATTTGACAAAGTTACTTTTGCAAATCTTAAGAAATAAAACAAACTTAAGGGGCCATTTTAACATCTCAACATTAATTTTATTTTTTTCTTCTCTTACAACTCTGCAAGGGAAACAGAATGGACATCATTTTTCCCATTTTACTCCACTGGAAACTGAGTACCAGAGAGCATGAAGACCCAGGGAATTATCAATTAGCATAATTTATACAGAGATCAAACATCTCTAGGGAGCTTACATACATTTTGCTTTCCTATTTTGTCCTAATCATATCATAAAATGAAATCAGCATTTCCTAAGGATTATTAGGCAGGGCATACATATGAAAACAAACTCTCCTTTTTATCTCCCAAGAGTAGAAGCAGTCACCTTCCGCCTAAACTGAAAGAGGCTCTAGGAAATAAACACTTTCCCTCAACACAGGCAAGGGAGCTCCCAAGTGGGATATTTCGTGCTCAAGACATTCAGCCCTCAGTTCCCCCGTCCCCCTGCTGTGTCCCTGAGCAGCAGTAACACACTACCTGCCATGGTAAATAACAGCCTTCTTCACTGTGCCCCTCAGGGTGGAAATGATCCAAGGAACCCTCAGAGGGCTTGATCCTGCAGGGTAGTTGCAGCTGAGCCTGAGACATGGCAAGGTTTACTGAGGTCCGGGGTTTTATTCTGCTTTTGTTCCCATCCTGATTAATATCACAGCTAATTATTCTCCAGACTTGGTGATAGATGATGCTCCATTGAGGACAGAAAAAAAAATGAGCTTTTACTAATTAAGTAGAACATCTTCATATGCTGAAAGGTTTTGCAAATGAATGTAACTCACACAGAATTATGTTGGCAGGAGAGTCCCATGGAAAAAACTTTTAAGACCAAGGAGCAGTGAAACGAAGACCTAGTATAGAAGAGAGGGAGGGAGACTTTTTTCTAAGGCAGTGGTAAAAAGTTAACGACACATGTATGCTTAGAGAGAGAAAAAGAGACACACAAAGGAAATGCACAGCTTAACATAAAGAGATAAAAGGCAAAGTAAAAATCTATACAAAGTCTGATATATATTAAGCGCACACTTGATTATTTTAGTGAGTGGACTCATAGAGGTATTCAATAATATTCTGCTGACATTTTGAATACTTATGTCATATAAAGATGCTTGCTAAACTTCTGTTTGTTCAACAAATGTTTATATCGAACATCTTCTTTATATAAGGTACTGTGCTAGAACCTGGAGATACAATGATAAGCCAAACAAATGCAAAACTTCGTCGCTGAAGTCTAATTAGAAACACATTGATTAAGCAGAAGAATAGAAATAAATAATTCTGAGGTTGCAGTTACAGTGATGGATAGATGTATGGGTTTAGAAAGACATGTCCAACAGCTAAGTTCCATTAAAGTGTAATATAAGAAGGAAAGTAATAACATAACATGAAATCTGTTTTTCTGTATACAATTTTAAGGTTCAGCTAAGTAGAAGATTGATCAAATTCATTGAGAAATGTACCTATTACATCCATTTTAAGCAAATTAAACATTTTTGTTTAGAAATTACACAATTGTGGAATAGCTCAAACATGTAGAAATGTATGAAACATGATACTTGAAATGGCCATTCATCACTGACTACCATAATTTGGGCTATAATCTGTATATTCACATCTTCCTGAAATTCATATGTCGAAATCTCAACACCAAAGGTAATAGGATTAGGAGGTGGAGTAATAGAATTAGGACATGGAGTCTTTCGAGGTGATTAGATTATGAAGGTAGAGAGCCCTCATGAACAGGATTAGCACCCTTGTGAAAGAGGCCCCAAAGAGCTCACCTAACCTGCCACCCACATGAGGACACAACTTATAGGCCTCATGTATGAGGAAACAGGATTTCACCAGACACTGAATCTGCTGGTGGCTTGATCATGGACTTCTCAGCCTCCAGGACTATGAAAAATGGTTTTTATTTGTCATTTATAAGCTAGTAGCCTCCAATATTTTGTTATAGCAGTCCAAACAAAGACATTTCATAATTCTAAATTTCAATCACTTAGAAAAAAGAAAGAGGAAAACTGAGAGCCTTATATCAATCAGATACCTTACTTGTATTATTTAATCTTTACAATCTCAAGATGCGAATATCACACCCTTTGTACAGATGAGATAACTGAGACTTTAAAGGTTAAGAAACTTTTCCAAGCGTGAACATAGTAAGTGGTATAGTAAATAAAATTCTGACTGGGCACGGTGGCTCACATCTGTAATCCCAGTACTTTGGGAAGGCAAAGTGGGTGGATTGCCTGAGGTCAGGAGTTCGAGACCATCCTGGCCAACATGGAAAAACCCCATCTCTACAAAAAATACAAAAATTATCCTGCTATGGTGGCGGGCACCTGTAATTCCAGCTACTTGGGAGGCTGAGGCAGGAGAATAGCTTGAACCCGGGAGGTGGAAGTTGCAGTAAGCTGAGATCACGCCACTGCACTCCAGCCTGGGCAACCAAGTGAGACTCCTTCTCAAAAAAAAAAAAAAAAAAAAAAAAATCCCACCTAGACTTTGTTAATTTCATGCTCTTTCAGAAATGGCACACTGCTCTAGAGTAAAGGGCAGAGAAAGAATAAAGAATGTTCAACCCTGATATTTGGAAACAGGACACCAGAATGCTTTCACTTTCTCTTCTATCTTGCTTCCCCTCTTCTCATTTTATTGGCTAGGCGATTAGGAGACTTATTTCTGTTCCTTATGGATTATTCACATGTTCACTCCCACTTCATCTCAGGCCTAAGGAATGTTGGCAGGAAAAGCAGCACACCTGTTCCTCCTTTTCCACTTCTTCCCTTCCTGTTCACATCAGCATCTGAAGCTGCCATCCTTTGTTAACTCATTGCCATGATCCCTCACTGAAGGCAATATGCTGCCAACTCACGGGTGTTGCTATGGTGACTATGATGTCATAAGGTGATGCTACGTGTTCGGGTGAGTGCAAGGATGAATTTTTTCTTAATCTAAGATATTAACTTCACAAATATAGAATGCTAGATATTAAAGTAGAAAGGAAACTGGGTTTTGCAGAAACCCAACATTAGTGTCTATTTTTCTTCTGAGTAATCAAGTTGGACTCAACAACCTCCATATGGTCTTTGCCTGCTCTAAGATTTTGTAATTATGGAAGTTGATGAATAATTACTTCTCTCAGACAGAAGCAGCCTCACTGGCCTAAGGTTGCAAGGGTTATGATTTAAATAGGATTCTCCGTTGAAGAGCAAGATTGTCTTCCGGAAAATCTTTAAGATCTGGGCTCACTTCCACATAGCATCCGCGAGGTCTTTCTTCCTCCTAGCCTCAGTTCTACCATCTGTTAAATAGAAATGAAAGCATCTAGTCTCAGGGAGCTACTGTAAAGACTGCATGAGAAAACATGGTCAAAGCACTTAGCACATAGTGGCTCTACATCAATGTTATTTTCTTTGCTTTAAATTCATTCAAGGCTATGTTACTTCACAGCATGAACTCAGGCAAGTCATTCTACTTCTTTTAGGCATAACTATTTTATTATCATTTATAAAAAATGAGGAAAGTTGGAGAAAATAAAGATAGAGGAGATACAAAAGATGAAAAAAAGAGAGTTATATTATTAAAGTCCTTCTGATTCTAGAGTTCACAATCTAGAATCTAAAGCAAATGATTCCAGGAAAAGAATAAATATATGTGTGTGTATTGTTCCTTTTAATTATGCAAAAAAAATCCAATTATTGCCAAATACGACAACGGATACATGAAGTAAAATACTTGTCTTCTTAGTGAGTATTGATGAGTAGGATAATGCCCAGAAAAGGTGACTAGGAATTTCAAACCTACTAGAATTGTTGGTTGGATTGGGGATGTTGAAATTGAAGGGAGAGAAGTTCCAGGGAGAGGCATGATACTCGTTCTCAACTCTTTGAAGGCATTTTATATCCTAAAGGTAAAAGACTTTCTTCATTCGGCCACAGAAGTTAGGAAAAGTGCCTCTGGATGAAAGTTAAAGATTATGAACTTTCGGTAGAAATTTCTTATGATCAGACTTCCAGCAGTTGAGTATGAAAAATTCAGAAAGGCTGAATTCTCCATTGCTGGAAATGTCTTTTTCAAGGTTAAGAAACATGTTGAGGTGTTTTGAGGGACCTAATGCATTAGATAAAAGTGTACATGGCAGGAAGAAAGGTTAGGAAGCAGTGGACCAGAGACCTTCAAGACCAGTAGTCGATTATCTCATCTTAGGAGGACATTTTACTATGAATACATTGCATTTGTCTCAGGCAACAAATTTGGAATTGATACATACACCATACATGCCTGCAGTGGAAATTGCTGTATAAATGCATGTTTTTTTCCCTCTGGCTTCAATTCAACTGCTAATGTCTTACATTTTGGGGGCATCTTTAAGAGATGAAATCTCTGGTTGACTATGAGAGATGGTTATTTATGAATGATGTAAGGGATAGTCAAGGAAGCAGCTGGACAATGCAAAAATGAAAAATAGTTCATCTTTGATTAAAAGTAGTTCCACACGAATTCAGTAACTAGCCATGAACATGTAAGTCTCAGTCTGTGACTACCTCAAAGTATTCTGGTGATACTGGAGGCTAAACAAGGGACATAAAATAAAATCATTCTAAAAAGAAATATCACAATTATCTTAGTCTAGAGGGATGGGCCTTATAAAGGGGGTTGATATGGTTTGGTTGTGTCCCCACCCCAATCTCATCTTGAATTGTAGTTCCCATAATCCCCATGTGTTGTGGGAGGAACCCAGTGGGAGGTAACTGAATCATGGAGGAAGATTCCCCCATATTGTTCTCATCATAATGAGTAAGTCTCACAAGATCTGATGGTTTTATAAACAGCATCTCCTCTGCACAAGCTCTCTTGCCTGCCACCATGTAAGACGTGCCTTTGCTTCTCTTTTGCCTTCCACCACAATTGTGAGACCTCCCCAGCCATGTGGAACAGTGAGTCAATTAAACCTCTTTCCTTTATAAACTACCCAGTCTCAGGTATGTCTTTATTAGCAGCATGAGAACAGATGAATACAGGGGTTCAGGGTAGAGAGTAATATTGGCCAAATGTAGTTGAATGGGAATTTTATGCACCATCGGTCATAGTCTTGCTCATCTGTGAAATGCCATAATGTGTTTTTTAAATTTTATGAATAGTTATTACAAAAATAAGCAGACTATTAAGGTGATCAACTTGAACTGTAGGTCAGAAAAATACTGGTGGGCAAATAAAAGATAAGAATTTCAGGGTATTAGAAGGTCTGTTGTGATGATTCAATTTTGGGGGTGATTTATTCATTTCAGGCTTCCTCTCTGTCAGGTGCATGTGTGACTTCAAGGATTAAAATTGCAGGCTGTCAACAACTCAATGCTTCATCACGTATATGGCCTTGGGCAAACTTTTCTCTCCTTTGGGCTTCAGTTTCCTCTTCTGGCCATGACCAGGTTGATCACCATCTAGCAGGGAGTGTAAAACGGAAGCCAGAAGCAAATATTCCTTACCCCAAGATCAGTGATCACAACATTTTACTCTATGACCATTGTCGCTGGTTCTCTATCTTCTATGAATCTCCCTAGATTTAAGACCCTGTTTCTTTCATCTCCTTTCACCAAAGCTTGCAATGCCCTAAGGCCAGATTGTTGATGCTAGCTATTTCTTCATTCACTTAACAAACATGTGCCAACAATCATTGAGCTAGGCTGGCCAACTTAAAGGGCCAGATAGTAAATGTTTTAGGTTTTGTAGGCCTATGGTCTCTGCATCTACTACTCAGTTCTGCCATTGTAGGGCAAAAGCAGCCACAGACAATGCATAAACCAATGGGAATGGCTGTGTTCCAATAAAACTTTATTTTCAAAAACAGGCAGAGGGCCAGATTTGTGTCATGTGTTATAGTTGAATCCCTAAGTTAGATGCTGAGCATTCTATGTTGAATAAAATCTGGTATTTGACATCAGAGTTCAAACTGTCTAGCCCATTCACTTTTGTATTATCTATAGCTGCTTTTATGCAACATTGGCAGAGCTGAGTAGTTATGACAAAGGTCTTATGGCTCACAATGCCTACAATATTTATTATCTTGTCCCTTGCAGAAAAATAGTTTGCCAACTTCTGGTTTAGAATACTACAAGTGTTACTATTGGATAATAATTAAGAATAAAGAATTAAGAATGAGACAG
Organism: Macaca fascicularis; assembly: GCF_037993035.2. Taxonomy (NCBI): domain Eukaryota; kingdom Metazoa; phylum Chordata; class Mammalia; order Primates; family Cercopithecidae; genus Macaca; species Macaca fascicularis. The sequence continues at coordinate 38,980,103 of NC_088389.1, forward strand.
ATACTGTTTCAAATTCAATAAAAATGCTATTAAAATAACAAAAATAACCATGTGTCAACTATGTGATAAGCATTTTACTAATAATTTCAAAAATTTCATTTAATGTGCTAATCACAGCAATTATATAACATAATTATTGTTGTACTCAATTTACAAATGCAGAGATAGTTTACCTGAGTCACACACCAATTAGAATGTAAGAATTCAAACCCAGCTCAATGTGTCTCCAAAACTCAAGCTTAATTAATTTGGATCAGGAAGGATGAATAGGGAATTTGCCAAGCTGAGAGAGAGCATCTGAGGCAGAGAAAACAGTCCCTGCAAATGTGCTGAGGCATGAACGCATGTTCAAGATACAGGAAGGAGCGTTGGAATGCAGGAGAAGACTAGACTAGGAAGGGCAATGGACTGGGTAATGGAGAGGCTGGAATGCCAGGAGTGAGTTTGTCCTTGCAGTTTGTTTAGCCAGGACTAGCTGGTATCGATAAGCTACTTAGTGATGGTAGAGAGTATTAAAGGCCTGGGACATGGATTTCTCCCACTTATGAAACTTTTCTTGTTGCATTATGACACTCCCTAGGAGGTCAAAGGTGACTCTTTATGGCATAACCATCCCTAGCTTATTGTTTAGATCCTTATCCTTTATTGGAGAGAACAGTGCCTCATCCTACTCAGGATGCTGCTCGTACACAGTTGCTCAATTCTGAAATGTACTCACAACAATTAAACAGACAACATATTAGCTTGCAGGAGATATAATGGGATTGGAGGCCTGGCTCATTTCAGAGATTGCAGATGTTATGTTATTTTAAAAGAGGCACAGGAATGCTGTAGGACACTCACTTCCAGGGCAAGGTCAAGTGCTCCAAAATGTCACAGCTCTGAGCTTCTGTTTGATATGAGCTTCTGTTAGATATGACCAGTTTGCATTTTTCGTGCTGTCCAGCTATAAAAGGAATGGTCTTCCCTGGGTCACAAAACTGGTGGAATGCTGGCTTTGTGCCAGGAAGGTTATGTAATTTGGGTTCTACATGGTTCAGAGTAGTGAGTTGCACTGGTCAAATGATCTGAATATGACTGAGGAACCATTTGACTGCCCAGATAAAATCTGCTTCAAGACTTTGGCTGGACAAAGAGAGAATTATATCCTATTCTGAAAATTATGTTTAGTGAAAGGATTGGGCATTTACAACAGAGGGATTTTCAATATTTAGAGATGCAAGGAAAGGCAGATCTCAACTCAAAATATGGAAACACATTCTATGAATTAGAAATGATAGTGAAATAATTTTAATCAGATGATATTTGAGAGCTTGCTCATCATTTCTCCTCCTCCACGAAATGTTATGACACAAGGCCATAAGTATGTATGCATAGGAATCTAAGGAAGTGTAGCTCGAAATGAATTCTAAAGGTACAAAATGAATTTAAAGTCCTGTTTTATGTTAACATCCCATGCAAACTTTGCATTAAATTGAACAATATGTCTTTTTGTTTTAACGTAGCCTTTGGAATACTTATTATCCTGTAACATTGATTCTTGGCACACCCCTGGAGATATAGATGCTGTAATCTGAAAAGAAGCAACTGATATCATGTAATAATTAAGATAATAACATCTCAGAGTTGAAATAGACTCTTGGAATCACCCTTTCTGATTACTATCCAGTACAGATATTTGTGTAGCAGGGTAATTTCAGGTCATCTGATGTCCCTTGTAATTCCGAGAGTCTATGAGTTCAGACTTCAATGAATCCCTACACCAATATATTCCCAATAAGCTGATGTTCTCACCTCTTACACATTTCAAATATTTTATATTCATAGTACTATACACACATATGTACACACCTGCATATCATGTTTCATAAAACGACAAACCTTTAGATTATAGGCTTTGAATCAGGGAGATCTGGTTTCAAATTCTAGTTCTATGGAGTTGGTTAGCGCTGTGATTTCAGATATGTTTCTTAATTCTGCGTAGCCTCAGTTTCTTTATTGTGGAGTGGGAATAAAAACACCTTCCTCCCAGAGTTGGTGTATGTATTAAGAGGTAAGGAACATAAACATTTTACCACAGTGCCTAGAATATACAATCTGTAAAGCAAATGAAAGCTAGAGTTTGTGTGTGCGGGCAGGGAAGTGGGTGTGTGAGTGTGTATGTGTCTGCATGCATACCCATGCCTGTTTATGTGTGTGCTGTTTCTTATGATGATGGGTAAAAAAAAAATGATACACTTAATAAAAATGTGTGGACTTGAGCAGAGTTGAGTCACAGTTTGGGAATAGAGGGGTTTATGGATTCCAAGCCTAACATGTAAACTGAAAGAACAGTCCACTGAAAACATTTGTTCCTTTACTTCTTGGCTCCAGAAAGCTCCTGACACATAAAAAATTCTGGAATTCAGTCTGTAAAACTAAGAGTCTGAATTTCTTCTTCTATGCTCAGACATATGCACTGCATGCCCAGACACAACAGATGGCCAGCTCTTTGCACACAAACCAGCTTTGTAGAAAGGCACCGGGCATAACAGGGAAGACAGAATCTCTCCACCAACATTACTCTCCTTGAATTGAAGAATACACCTCTGTTGCTTCTCTTCATTGACAATGAAGAATTAACTGGAATTTTGGGATACCCTCTAAACCAAGAATTACCGATGGATAGCACTGATGTTGTTCAGTTTCTTCATTAAAACGTCTGCTCCCTAGCTCTAAATGCGAGCTTCAGATCAAGAAGACAGAGTTAATTATTTATTTTTCACTGGGAGAAGGATGGTGCCCACAAGGTAGGGAATTTCAAAAGTCCTTTTTTCCGCTCTAGGCAAAGGGAACTTCAAGTTATTGAGCTTGAATGTAGCTTAACTCCCTGGAAAAGCACTGTCTCTGGGCAGCTCACAGCAGGTACTCAGTAATCAAAGTACTGGAAAAAATCTGTACTCCACATAAATTTGATGATATGCATTAATAGGAGCTGTGTTATATACAGTGAATGTACATAAAAATACAACTCTATTTATAAAATCTTTTTCAGGATACTGGAGCAAGATGGCTGAATAGGAGCAGCTCCAGCCTCTAGCTCCCAGCACGAGCGACACACATGATGGGTGATTTCTGCATTTTCAACTGAGGTACCAGGTTCATATCACTGGGGAGTGCCGGACAATCGATGCTGGTCAGCTGGTGCAGCCTGACCAGCGAGAGCTGAAGCAGGGTGAGGCATCGCCTCACCTGCAAAGTGCAAAGGGGAAGGGAATCCCTTTTCCTAGGCAAGGGAAACTGAGACACACAAAACCTGGAAAATTGGGTAACTCTCACCCTAATACTGAGCTTTACCAAGGGTCTTAGCAAATGGCACACCAGGAGATTATATCCCATACCTGGATGGGAGGGTCCCACGCCCACGGAGCCTCCCACGTTGCTAGCACAGCAGTCCGAGATCTAACTGCAAGGCAGCGGAGAGGCTGGGGGAGCGGTGCCTGCCATTGCTGAGGCCTAAGTAGGTAAACAAAGCCACCGGGAAGCTTGAACTGGGTGGAGCACACCACAGCTCAAGGGGGCCTACCTGTCTCTGTAGACTCCATCTCTGGGGACAGGGCATAGCTAAACAAAAAGCAGCAGAAACCTCGGCAGAGGTAAATGACCCTGTCTGACAGCTTTGAAGAGAGCAGTGGATCTCCCAGCACAGAGGTTGAGATCTGAGAATGGACAGACTGCCTGCTCAAGTGGGTCCCTGACCCCTGAGTAGCCTAACTGGGAGACATCCCCACTAGGTGCAGACTGACACCTCACACTTCACAAGGCAGGGTACACCCCTGAGATGAAGCTTCCAGAGCAAGAATCAGACAGCAACATTTTCTGTTCAGCAATATTCTATCTTCTGCAGCCTCCACTGCTGATACCCAGGCAAACAGGGTCTGGAGTGGACCTCAAGCAATCTCCAACAGACCTGCAGCTGAGGGTCCTGACTGTTAGAAGGAAAACTAACAAACAGAAAGGACACCCACACCAAAACCCCATCAGTTCATCACCATCATCAAAGAACAAAGGCAGATAAAACCACAAAGATGGGAAAAAAGCAGGGCAGAAAAGCTGGAAATTCAAAAAATCAGAGCGCATCTCCCAATCCAAAGGAATGCAGCTCATCGCCAGCAATGGATCAAAGCTGGATGGAGAATGATTTTGATGAGTTGAGAGAAGAAGGCTTCAGTCCATCAAACTTCTCAGAGCTAAAGGAGGAACTACGTAACCAGCGCAAAGAAACTAAAAATCTTGAAAAAAGAATGGAAGAATGGATAACTAGAATAATCAATGCAGAGAAGGCCATAAACGAATGGACAGAGATAAGAACCATGACACGAGAAATTCGTGACAAATGCACAAGCTTCAGTAACTGACTCAATCAACTGGAAGAAACAGTATCAATGATTGAAGATCAAATGAATGAAATGAAGCAAGAAGAGAAATCTAGAGAAGAAAGAGGAAAAAGAAATGAACAAAGCCTCCAAGAAATATGGGATTATGTGAAAAGACCAAATCTACGTCTGATTGGTGTGCCTGAAAGTGAGGGGGAAAACGGAACCAAGTTGGAAAACACTTTTCAGGATATCATCTAGGAGACCTTCCCCAACCAGGTAAGGCAGGCCAACATTCAAATTCAGAAAATATAAAGAATGCCACAAAGATACTCCTTGAGAAGAGCAACTCTAAGACACATAATTGTCAGATTTACCAAAGTTGAAATGAAGGAAAAAATGTTAAGGGCAGCCAGAGAGAAAGGTCAGGTTACCCACATAGGGAAGCCCATCAGACTAACAGCAGATCTCCCAGCAGAAACTCTCCAAGCCAGAAGAGAGTGGGGGCCAATATTCAACATTCTTAAAGAAAAGAATTTTCAACCCAGAATTTCATATCCAGCCAAACTAAGTTTCATAAGTGAAGGAGAAATAAAATCCTTTACAGACAAGAAAATGCTTAGAGGTTTTGTCACCACCAGGCCTGCCCTACAAGGACCCTGAAGGAAGCACTAAACATGGAAAGGAACAACAGGTACCAGCCATTGCAAAAACATTCCAAAATGTAAAGATCATCGATGCTAGGAAAAAACTGCATCAACTAATGAGCAAAATAACCAGCTAATATCATAATGACAGAATCAAGTTCACACATAACAATATTAACCTTAAACATAAATGGACTAAATGGTCCAATTAAAAGACACAGACTGGCAAATTGGATAAAGAGTCAAGACCCATCAATTTGCTGTATTCAGGAGACCCATCTCACATGCAGAGACACACATAGGCTCAAAATAAAGGGATGGAGGAAGATCTACCAAGCAAATGGAGAAAAAAAAAAAGCAGGGGTTGCAATCCTAGTCTCTGATAAAACAGATTTTAAACCATCAAAGATCAAAAGAGACAAAGAAGGCCATTACATAATGGTAAAGGGATCAATTCAACAGGAGGAGCTAACTATCCTAAATATATATGCACCAAACACAGGAGCACCCAGATTCATACAGCAAGTCCTTAGAGACTTACAAAGAGACTTAGACTCCCATACAACAATAATGGGATAATAATGAGAGACTTCAACACCCCACTGTCAACATTAGACAGATCCATGAGGCAGAAAGTTAACAAGGATATCCAGTAATTGAACTCAGTTCTGCACCAAGTGGACCTAATAGACATCTACAGAACTCTCCACACCAAATCAACAGAATATACATTCTTCTCAGCACCACATCACACTTATTCCAAAATTGACCACATAGTTGGAAGTAAAGCACTCCTCAGCAAATGTAAAAGAACAGAAATTATAACAAACTGTCTCTCAGACCACAGTGCAATCAAACTAGAACTCAGGACTAAGAAACTCAATCAAAACTGCTCAAATACATGGAAACTGAACAACCTGCTTCTGAATGACTACTAGGTACATAACGAAATGAAGGCAGAAATATAGATGTTCTTTGAAATCAATGAGAACAAAGATACAACATACCAGAATCTCTGGGACACATTTAAAGCAGTGTGTAGAGGGAAATTTATAGCACTAAATGCCCACAAGAGAAAGCAGGAAAGATCTAAAATTGACACCCTAACTTCACGATTAAGAGAACTAGAGAAGCAAGAGCAAAGACATTCAAAAGCTAGCAGAAGGCAAGAAATAACTAAGATCAGAGCAGAACTGAAGGAGATAGAGACACAAAAAACCCTCCAAAAACTCAATTAATCCAGGACCTGGTTTTTGAAAAGATCAACAAAATTGACAGACCGCTAGCAAGACTAATAAAGAAGAAAAGAGAGAAGAATCAAATAGACGCAATAAAAAATGATAAAGGGGATATCACCACCGACCCCACAGAAATCTCCTTAAGCTGATAAGCAACTTCAGCAAAGTCTCAGGATACAAAATTAATGTGCAAAAATCACAAGCATTCTTATACACCAGTAACAGACAAACAGAGAGCCAAATCATGAATGAACTTCCATTCACAATTGCTTCAAAGGGAATAAAATACTTAGGAATCCAACTTACAAGGGATGTGAAGGACCTCTTCAAGGAGAACTACAAACCACTGCTCAGTGAAATAAAAGAGGACACAAACAAATGGAAGAACACACCATGCTCATGGATAGGAAAAATCAATATCATGAAAATGGCCATACTGCCCAAGGTAATTTATAGATTCAATGCCATCCCCATCAAGCTACCAATGAGTTTCTTCACAGAATTGGAAAAAAACTACTTTAAAGTTCATAGGGAACCAAAAAAGAGCCCGCATTGCCAAGATAATTCTAAGCCAAAATAACAAAGGTGGAGGCATCACGCTACCTGACTTCAAACTATACTACAAGGCTACAGTAACCAAAACAGCATGGTACTGGTACCAAACCAGAGATATAGACCAGTGGAATGCAACAGAGCCCTCAGAAATAATATTACACATCTACAGCCATCTGATCTTTAACAAACCTGAGAAAAACAAGAAATGGGGAAAGGATTCCCTATTTAATAAATGGTGCTGGGAAAATTGGCTAGCCATAAGTAGAAAGCTGAAACTAGATCCTTTCCTTACTCCTTATACGAAAATTAATTCAAGATGGATTAGAGACTTAAATGGTAGATCTAATACCATAAAAACCCTAGAAGAAAACCTAGGTAATACCATTCAGGACATAGGCATGGGCAAGGACTTCATGTCTAAAACACCAAAAGCAACGGAAACAAAAGCCAAAATTGACAAATGGGATCTCATTAAACTAAAGAGCTTCTGCACAGCAAAAGAAACTACCATCAGAGTGAACAGGCAACCTACAGAATGGGAGAAAATTTTTGAACTCTACTCATCTGACAAGGGGCTAATATCCAGAACCTACGAAGAACTCAAACAAATTTACAAGAAAAAAACAAACAACGTCATCCAAAAGTGGGCAAAGGATATGAACAGACATTTCTCAAAAGAAGACATTCATACAGCCAACAGACACATGAAAAAATGCTCATCATCACTGGCCATCAGAGAAATGCAAATCAAAACCACAATGAGATACCATCTCACACCAGTTAGAATGGCGATCATTAAAATGTCAGGAAACAACAGATGCTGGAGAGGATGTGGAGAAATAGGAACACTTTTACACTGTTGGTGGGATTGTAAACTAGTTCAACCATTATGGAAAACAGTATGGCGATTCCTCAAGGATCTAGAACTAGAAGTACCATATGACCCAGCCATCCCATTATTGGCTATATATCCAAAGGATTATAAATCATGCTGCTATAAAGACACATGCACATGTATGTTTATTGTGGCACTGTTCACAATAGCAAAGACTTGGAATCAACCCAAAGGTCCATCAGTGAGAGACTGGATTAAGAAAATGTGGCACATATACACCATGGAATACTATGCAGCCATAAAAAAGGATGAGTTCGTGTCCTTTGTAGGGACATGGGTGCAGCTGGAAACCATCATTCTCAGCAAACTTTTGCAAGAACAGAAAACCAAACACCGCATGTCCTCACTCATAGGTGGGAAGTGAACAATGAGATCACTTGGACATGTGAAGGGTAACATCACACACTGGGGCCTATTATGGGGAGGGGGGAGGGGGGAGGGATGGCATTGGGAGTTATAACTGATGTAAATGACGAGTTGATGGGTGCTAACGAGTTGATGGGTGCAGCACACCAATATGGCACATGTATACATATGTAACAAACCTGCACGTTGTGCACATGTACCCTAGAACTTAAAGTATAATTTAAAAAAAAAAGAAAGAAAGAAAGAAAAAATCTTTTTTCTCCTTTTTTTTCCCCCCCAAGATGTTCCTTTTTCCAAATTGAGCAGATGGGGTCCTGTTTTTCACTTTGGCAGTTTTGGGGCCCTTGGGAATTTCAAGGCATTTGTATATATGTGAATTCTTGTTATATACGTGTTTATTACTTAAGTTCAGTTAGTTATGATTGTGCTAATGTCTTCATTACACAAAAATATTCAATCAAATTATTGTTATAAAATTAACCTCTGTCTGCTGGGTGTGGTGGCTCACACCTGTAATCCCAGTACTTTGGGAGGCCTAGGTGGGTGGATCACGAGATCAGGAGATCGAGACCATCCTGGCCAACATGGTGAAACCCCATCTTTACCAAAAAAAATACAAAAAAATTAGCCAGGCATGGTGGTTGGCGCCTGTAGTCCCAGCTACTCGGGAGACTGAGGCAAGAGAGTGGCGTGAACCCAGGAGGCGGAGCTTGCAGTCAGCTGGGATCACGCCACTGCACTCCAGTCTGGGCGACAGAGTGAGACTTCATCTCAAACCAAAAACAAAAACAAAATTAACCTCTGCCAAGGTATCTACTCCATTTCTTCCCATCTGATAAAAATAACTTTTTGTTGTTTTTTAGGCTGTCATGATTTTATAAAATATTTTGAGCACTAGCATCATAATGAGAATACAATGCATTTCACTTGTTAAGTGAAATTGTAGTCCTGTGAAAGCTACACAATATCATGAGGTTGATGAAAGTGATGCTAAGGTTTGCTAGAATCACATCCTAAGCCATTTGCAAATAAGGATTTGGCTGAGTTAGACCAATTAACAATTGAAAAAAAGAAAATCAACATGGAAGATGATTAGAAGCTTCAAAAGAGAAATATTTGAATATCAAAAGCTTAGGAGAAGTCTCAGGGGAAAAATGATGAATCTATCAAATATTTTTACAAAAATTACCTTTCTTCCTAATCATGATATGAAAGTTAAATGGAAAGTGAAGGATTTCATTTCATTTGATCATACAATTTTGTCAGAAAAATTACTGTTAAAAAATCAAGACCTGGTTCATTTTCTCATCATTTTATGAATTAGCTTGCAGTTAAAATTATTAAATAAATTCTGGCTCTAAAAGCTAAACTATATTTATATCAATGCATTTTAGTTTCATATGCCAAACTAAACTTTTTGCATGCTTTTTGCTGGAATTATGTTTCTATGTAAGGTAGACTCACTTTCTAGTGGTTTTGACTTCAGAGAAGTGTGCTGCATGGTAATTAAGGTAGTTAAGACTATGCACAGAATCTGGAGACAGGATGCTGGGTTTTGAATTCAAGGTCTCGTACTTATTACACAACGTGGGAAGGTTGTTCAGCTTCCCTGTTCAATTTCCCTGTGCCTAGTATTCTTTGTCTTGAAGGTTGAATTAATAGCAGTGTTATTTGAGAGAGGATTGGGAGTAAGGCAGACGATATTATATTATAACGCATCCGGGCAGCCTTTGCAGTTGAATGTGTCTGACTTCTCTGACTGTGGAGTCCATGATTTCTATGTAGGAATGTCTGATTTCATTCCTTTTTACGTCCCTTTCTGGAAACAATGTCCTGTTCCTCTTCTCGTAGTTACACATTTTCTTCTCAGCTTTGTCATTGACTGTTTCCAGAGGCCTTTCCCGACCATTTCTAATGCCATACAGATTAGGTGGCCCTTCACTACCATCCTTATAAAATTAGTGAATATTTTTATAACTTCTCTGGTTCAATCCTTTTTTACTTCCCCAATTTGCTGAGGGGTATATATCTTTCTCAGCTATGAGTAAACATATACCACATAGACACTCACTCACACACAGATTTTCATCTCTGTTTTCCTAGTGCTTACCACAGGCCACCCCTAATCATTATCAATGAGAGAATGATTGTCTCAATGGGACAGGCTAGGGTAGCAAACAAACGAACACGAAAAACAACTCTAGAGTGAGAGGAACTGACCAGGTCTTCCTTAAGTTGCCCTGGAACTTTGAACAATTCATTTATTTATAAGCCTCAGTTTCCACATACTCTAGAGTGAAGGAGCTAGATTAGTTAGATTCTGTGGGCTCATTCAGCTACAATGCCCTGTGGTTTGGTGACATCCATAAAACTGAAGTGACAAACCTGAAAGGGGCTATGTTGATTTTTTTTCTCAACCTGTAAAAGGGAGTTGTCCTGAAATAGTGAATGAAGTCTCATTGCTGTGCTCTGTTTTTACCCATTGATGAATATTTGAGCCCAGCAGTCTCTCAATTTAGATCAAGCGTGGTATTCTCTGCTCTATTCGCAGAGTTTCAGTTAAGTAACGCGAGTCATTAATCCTTGTGTGGGGGCTTGTGCCTCTGTCTGTGTATCCTAGTCATCCCCACCACCAACACTCCACCACTGGTACCCTTTGTTGTGAGCTACTGTCTTCCAGAAAACATGCTAAAAAATGCTTTTTATATAATATCGCATTTAATCCATGAACAAACTCAGTGAGACTGACACTATTGTCCCTGCCTAATGATTTAGATAATTGAAGCTAGGAGGGATTAGAAAGCATCTTGGAGGTTTCCTTGGCAGTAAATTACAAGTAGTCAAACCATCTCTCTGGCTTCAGAACCCTTGCTTTTAACCACCACATTTCACAGCCCCTTGAGTTGTATTCTATTGTGCCATTCTCTGACAACACCTTGTCGTATGAGTGTCTCTTTTTCCAGCTGACAAACCATTTGTTCCCTATGTTTGTGCATTGTGGGTGCAACTGAATACATGTTGAATTGTTTGGTAGGTCTCCTAAAGGCCTATAGACATGAAAGATAGCAGATACAAGAGAGGCAGAACTTACCCTGGATCACCACTGACACAGCCATTGACAGCATAGGCTTTGAACCGCCAGCTTTGAAACCTAGGTCTGGCACATGCTAGCTGGGTAGTCTTGGGAAAGTTATGCAACTGTTCATGCTTCAGTTTCCTCATCTGTAAAATGTGAATGTATTTCCTACCTCAAAAGGTTATTGTAAGAATTTAATGCGTCAATGTATGTGAAGTACTCAGGATCACGTCTGGCATATACTAAATACAGTATTTGTTAATACCATTACCTTATACAATTTTCTTTTTGAAATGGCCAGCACAGAGCTGATTTCCTTATCTCATTGGCCTGATCTCATGTCTCCTCCCCAGTTTTTTTTTCTCACAATAGCCTACCACTTTCTAGCTTTCCTGTTTCTAGGGGTTGTTCTTTAGGGATCACAGGGTTTTTTAATACACTTTTGAGAGTACAATCAAATGATAACTTTCTTCACATTTTTTCCTCTAAAACCCTCCCATTTGATCCTCATTCTCTGGTATTTCGTCTGAAAATTAAAAATGAACAAACAAATAACTATGTAAAACACCACCACAACCAAAATAACAACAAAATGCTACTAGATGATTTCAAGTCCTGGCACTAAAAGTATTTGTTAATTCATTCTATCCCTCATTTCCATGTGTTACTCAGACCTCTGTGACATAAATCTTCTTTTTGTAGGCTTTTTACTTATGTGCAAAACCAGTATTCTTTTTACTTCTTCTACCTTGTCTTGGCTGCTAGAATGCTCACAGTAATATTTTGTATCCGTTTTAATAACTGGCAAGAACATAGGATCTGTATAATCTGAATTTTCCCTGATCTTGAATTTCCATATAAGTTTTAGATTCTCTTATTTTAATCAATTTGTATTTTTTCATTTTATTATGAATATTTTGATAAGCCTCTTCATATTCTCAAGGGAATAAAATAGTATATAATAATATAATAAAGACTATATTCAATCTTTGAAATTGCACAGTGACTAGCACTGCTTTATGTACATAGTTTTAGGTTAAAGCATGTGAACATTCCAAAATATCCAACTATTTTTGACCTATATAAATAGTAGTTTGTGATGATTCAACCTAATTTTTGTCTTAGTAATTGTTTGTCTTATTGAAAACCAGCACAATTCTGATGTATTCATAATACAGGGTAAATAAATATATTTTCTTTACTTTTTAAAAAATCACAATGACATTTCTTGATTGTTTGCCTTCCCCATTTTCTGCTTGTCAGTAGTAGCTGTTTATTCAACAAATATCATACCTGTCTGCCTTGGCTCTAATGGGACATGTAGCTGATGCCTGGAACCACTGTTATTTCCAACTACATTCATATTTAATTTATTACACAACTCTCCATTACTGCTTTTATTGATGAACTGTATAGTGTAAAGTGATTATATGTTAAATATTTCACAGTGTGTTTTTTTAGCTTTATAGCTACCAAAAAAATCCATCTCTCTGCAAAGGCATTTGAGAGGAAAAAAATGCAAGATAAAGAACTTTGTGGATTAAGGATCTACTCTGCTTACTCTCTTCATCCCCTGTTTCACATAAACAGAGTGGCCTTATTTTTCAAATAGACTTTCACTTAGGAAACAGATAAGAGGGATTCAGTTCATTTCCACGAATATTGGGAATCCACCATCAGTCAGGCTGATGAGAAAATGTTAAAAAATAATTGTGTTTCCTTACTACCAGTGAGGGGCAGGTCATAGGTTTGCACAAGAGAAAGACACAAACATTTTTCAGTGTGATGTCATATGTGCTCAGTTTCTGCTTTTTAACGGGAGTTTGTGTTTTCTTTTGATAAATACATGCTGTGACTAAACACAAAATTAATGACAATTTTAATAAAATGTATTTTTCCTACTAGCTCTGCCTGAGTCTCTGTTGGGGTCCCTGAGAGGCAAACCCCTTCTTCCTGGCCCATACCTTTTAACAATCACTATAAGTGAGATAAGCACAGAGGCCCCTTCAGAAGTTAGAAAAATATACAAATGTCACATTAAAAATAACAAAGAAAGAGTTAACTTTAGAGTGACTGGACTGCAACTCTTTGCGTCCACTTATTCTATCTCAAATTAGAATTTGAGATGTTGTGGTCACCAAAAACTGTGGCATTTATTTTCACTAATTTATGGACAGAGTCATGGCCTTTGAGGCTTGAATTAAATCTTAGAGCCCACCTTGTATTAAACTTTGAGTTTACAGATAAAAGAAACTGAGGTTCGAAGAGCTATAAAGTCTTACCCAAGGTTAGGATCCAGGACTCTAAAAATCTAGTGCTCTATTTACAGTCTCAGATATTTCCTTCCTACCACTGAGGAGCAGCCCATGGGTCTCAGATATCCCCTGGAAGTCTCCATAATTCCCCAGTTGTGACTTCATTATCTGTATCCGACTCTAGTTTTATTTAATACATAAATATCTTTATTATTAATTATTACTATTTTAGACCTTTTTCTCTGTTTCTATCTCAGTTCAGTGTCCATTAGATTTCATAGTGATGTAAGAAAACAGGTCTTGGGTACTTTTGTCTTTGTGTGTCTCTCCTTCTCCCAGTCATCACCATCTCCCCTGCTTTCGTACTCCTCCAAATGGGAAGAAGTTGATGGCATATGACAATGAAAGATAAATGTCACATTCTTCCTTCAGCCAAAGGGCATAACAGACTCAATGTAGCTGTGGAGTTGAAGCAATGTAATGGCAGGACTCATATTTGTAAGCATCTTCTGCTTTCACTGAACCAGTCCAGGGTGGAGTTGACCTGGATGTAGAAGACCTCCTTGTACAGGTGTGCTTTAATCAGTGAACTTTCAGAACATTCCTGTGCATTGCTCCAAAAACAGCTCTAAAGGACAATATCTTGAGTCTGTTTTCAGAATAAAACCATGAGCCATAATGATAAGATCAATGTTAGAGATGAGGAAGAAGAGGAAGCCAAAAAGGAAGAGAATTCTTTCTCATGCACATCCACATCTACAATGCTTCATAGTTCACTGCAGTTTTTTATGGCCATTATCTTACCCAGTTTTTTCAACCAACTTGTAAAGCACGTAATTTCATGCCCATAGCATGATTAAGATAGTTTGGCCACAGTGGCCAGGAATCTCCCTGACAGTGACAAAGATGTAGACTGAACACCTATTCAGTCAGTCAGTCAATATTTTTGGCCACTATGATGAAAACCCACAAGAAACAGCAGCAAACACTAGGGATAAGGTTTAACACTCAGCTGATCTGACTTCAAGTTTAGAGCAGCCCCCATAGAGCTGCTGAATTAATGACAACCAGAAATGTAAGTGCATTTTAGAAGTTGCAACCAACATGAAGATTATCAAAGGGAAAACCAATTTAAAGCTAGGGAAGTTTCACAGCACTTTAAATCTTTAGCTCAATCGTGTATCATTAAATATAATTGGTAATTCTAGTAAATATCATATTGCTATATCTAAAAAAAGATGTATATTGTTATAGAAAAAAAGCATAAGTCAGTAGAAAGACTCTTCAATGCAGATAACCACAATTCAGGAAAGTAAAATTATCAGGATTAAAGAGCAAAACCCAGGCGCCCCCATCCATGTGGAAGCAGCTTAACATAATCTTTGTATATAGCGTGACAAAAATAGCATCTGAAGGGCTAATCTTTCAAACCCAAACTTATAATTATGCAAACATCTCCCCAGGACACTAGTTCACTTAAAAAACAAAGATATTTTAAATATATCCTTTGACTTCTTTTGAAACAGCTTAAGGTGACTTGGCAGTTAAGGCAAGTAGGAGAAATAACATATACAGTTATTTGAAAATGCATTTGAGAAAAAGCAGATAGAATTGGCACTTTCAGACACTTAAGTTGACAATATTATAGTACAATGACAATTAGTATATTTTCTGGCAGCTAAGCTATAAAGATAAACATTTGAAATTACACAATAATAGAAAACACACAAATTCATCAATAGAGAAAATTCTTTCTGGACCTTAACCCAACCAGAAATTTAGCATGCACACCTACATGTAAAAGAAATACAAAGGTAATTCAGTGTACTTTATCTACAACCAGAATTTTACAAAAGATATAGATATATTCTTCTCTTGGGTGACTCACATACTAACCCTCCATAAAGGCAGACGGTATGACATTAAATCATAACTCAGGGCAGACAATTTTGTGCAAAGCTGATATAATGGTGTCCAAGCGCTCAACTTTTTGACGCCCTAACTTAAAGCTTGAATAAAACTTGGGAACTTAAGATGAATGGCTAGTTAGCATGTCTATTAGACTGCCGTTCTAAAAAGGAAAGTATTTAAAGTAAGCTTTGGAAAAGGACTGTATCTCTTCTTAAACTCTTATGGAGCTATTTAGCAAGTGCTTGTTTTGCCACTATTCCATAACATTTATATAAGGGGACATTGTGTCAGCTCTTTTGCTCACACATTCCAAGTGTGGTTTAAAAATCAAAAGCCAGAGGATGGTAACAATTAATATTTATATCATCATTTACTGTTTTAAAGGTATATTCTTTGTCCCAAGATAGACAAGGCAGTGACTACGTTACCCCTTTAGTGTGATGAGAAGGACTGTTTATCCTAAAGCCTGCAATTCATTCATACCCTGTACAATGTGGCTTTGTAGCCTCTCTCATCAAGAAATGTCATTCCTTCTACTGCATGAAACTGTTTTGGCCTTGGGATTTGCTCTGGACAAATGTTTTATAGCTGAAATGACTGTGTTGGTTTTAAGCCTAGACCTCAAGAGGTCTTTTCCACTTCAGCTGGGCTCTTGGAACCCTGCTGCTACCCTGGGAATACAACGTGGGGCTGACCTTCTGGAGCATGATAGGCACCAGTCCTAGGCATCCCCATTGCCACAGCCAACAGTCAGCCAACCCGCAGGAGCAGAGCTGCCTGCATGACCAGTCGTTTTCTGCAGGACTTTGAGGGAACCTGGCCAATCCCAGAACTCCTCAGCTGAACCCAGCTTCATTTGCGGACCAACAGAATGGTGAGCAAAAAAAATGGTTATTGTTTTAAGTCATTAGCTTTGGCTAGTTTATTTTACAATTGCTAACTGCTATGTACACTATTAAGAAATTACTAATACCTGAAATAACACCTTTTATTTGTACAGAACTTTATTGCTAAAGGGTATTTGGCACATATTATCTGAGTTGCCTCCTATCCTGAATGAAATAAAGACACTTATCCACAGCTCCCTTACAGCGTTGTTGTGAGGCTTAATGGTAGCATGAGGGCTGCAACACAGTAGGTGCTCAAAGGATATTCCGTCCCTATTCTGTTTCATGGATTCTCAACTTTTTTCATTATTATACCTCCTGAGGAGAAATTTTAGACTTTTTTTTCCTAATTGCCCCCCCTTTCTATAAAATTTTAATATCATGGATATACTGAATATCTGTTTCTATGCATTATGAAAGTCCACACTTTGTGTATAAAAAGAGTGAGTTTTTTTTTTCTTTTTGTAAGAACGAATCTTCACCCCTTGGGAAAGCAGATTGTCTCATTGTCATTGAGAGTGCATGCTCTGTTGGTATCACAATGTGCATTTTTTTTTTTGACCCTGAATCATGAGCTGATTTGTAGTAGGTCATGTGGCTTAAAGACTGCAGGCCCCAAAGGTTAACCCAGGGCATTTGACACCAAGCCGAGCACTCTAGGTACTCTATCAGAGTGCTTAGGTTCAAATGTGCATTTAATCTAAGAGTGGATAAATTGAATCATCTATCTTTACAACTCTGGGGTGAAAACCAACTAATTAAACTGCTTGTAGCTGTTATAGTAAAAGAGGGAAAAGCTCTATACATGCTTAATAATCACATTGACAGAATTGGAAGATGCTATTTGCTTCTCTGTGTATAGAGACTGTTCTTCAGATGAAGAGAATTCATTCTCTGGAGCCATCCATCCGGCCTCTCACTAAATTCACTCACACTACATTTCTTTAAGGATTTATAAGACAGAAAAGAAAATAGCAGTGAGACAGATGAAAACATTTCCTTGATACAGGCATAAAACTCGAAGGACTAAAAGCACGGAGGGGAGCCACAGACAGGGAAAGACTGGAGAAGATTAAGTGTGTATGTGTCACTAATCACCATATTCAACCTTTAGAAATGCTCTTTGTGAGGAAAGGCATTTGCAGAAAGAGCGCTCGTAAAGAAATGTGAAACCGACCTGAGTCACAAAGTTCACAGGACGAAATACAATGGTTATTAAGCTCTGAGTGGCTTGCAGCCAAATGCAGAGCTGTCCACGTCCAGTCCATTTAACCTGACCTTGGTTAAAGAAGCAATTTTGCCTATGCATACGAGGAAGGGGCCTTGCCAGGAACTAAAATGTAAAAGCATCCAGAATCATCTCAACATCATCGTGTTTTTGTTTTAAGGACCTCAGAGTCTGACTAATTATTAAGCAATAACCAACACGTTTCTAAACTGGTTTCCTCCCAGAGCTCCTGGTTCTCTTTTTGAAGAACCTCTCCCTTATTACCCAGGTAACAGTAATTAAATGAGAAGTGATTTTTCTACCCCCAGTGATTTCCCACAGTAAGAAAGAATGACAGATGTTGTAAATATTTACAAAGGAGAAATAGAGACAAAAGAAAGTAGGTTGTGACTTCAAAAATCTTGCAAAGCACTAGCATTTTATAGATAGGGAAACTGAGGCTTCAAGGCAGAAAGTGATTTCTCTCAAATCCACCGATGGAGCTAAAAGCAGAGCATATTCATCCAATGCACTTTGTACCACGCCAGATCATACCTCCTATAAAACAGTGATCTGCTGCCCTCTCAAGTATGGATTTAATTCTTTTACAGTTACTTTAGGGAAACAAACAAAAGCTCTTCTGGAATTACCTGTTGCCGTTTTTCATTGAGATTGATTTTCAAGAAATCCTTCTTGCTAGAGAGATAATTCCAGCCCTTCCCTGTTCTACCATGAGCCCTTACTCAAGCTCAGAGATAATTCAGGGGAAGAAGCACCTGTCTGTTCTCTGTTCTCATTGGGCCAGAGGAGCAGGTCAGCCCACTAGACCACCCTTTCCTTTGCACCCTTTTAAAGGAAAACTCTTCAAATGCGCTTCTAACATCAACTGCTCTTTCTAAATTATGTTTCTTTCATATGATTTCTCGTGATGCTGCTGGTCCCACTGGCCATTTCCTTGTGTGAGATTCATTGATTCTGGAGGAGCCCACAATTTCTCTCCTTTTTTCTCTCCCTTTTATTATCCTGCTTCATTTTTCCTGTCCTTGATGTCTGAGCTTCTTCTAAAGACCCGCTTTTGGTTTTGGCACTGTCATTCACGTGCAAAACATTTGGAAAATCTTTTCACTTATTGGCCTTAAGTGTTCCCACTTATAAATTAAAGAGAAGTGCTTCAGTCTTTAGTCATTCATTTATTCATTCATCCATTCATTGACTCAGCAAACACATATTGAGCCCCAGCTGCTGGGAAGCTTATTGATACTCATTTGAGTGATCTCCAGGGTGCCTTCACAGAGAGCTCATATGAGGTTGCCTCCTTACCTTTTCCTGCATAAGCCAGAGTGATTCATTTAAGACAGGCAGCACATCATCCCAGATCAGCCTGTGAAGGGTTGGAGCACCCTTATCTACAGGAATAAGCCAGAGTTGGAGTTGTGGTTTGCAGAAGGGGTGACTGAATTGGGGAAGGAAAAAATGAAGGAACAGCAAAGCTACTGTTTCACAAGTCCTTCCTACAGCATCCTGTGGTTGAAAATAGACAGGGAGCAGAACAGAAATAGCAGCACCTGCTTAAACCCACAGTCTCTTACAACTTGAGCTTCCTGAATGAGATCTGCCTGCAGGAGAACGCCCCTGCCATGGGGAACTGCAGAAGAGCAAGCTGGCCCTTAACATTCTTTCAATTATCCAGGTGCCTGCATTCCCTGGGCCTCTTCTTCCCCTTCCTCTCACAGATGGGGTGGCAGACAGCACACTGGGGAGAAGTATGGAATGGGGTTTGACTTTGGCCTCAATTTGCTGAGAGATCTAGAGCAGGACTTCTGTTCTTCCTGGATCTCAGTTTTCCCATCTATAAAATAAAAGATTGGTCTTGAAAATTCTCTGCAATTCTACAGCCTGGACCCAGTGGCTCTTCTTCTGACCTACATTCTTTTCTTCTTTCCTCTCTCCTTAGTGTTATGCAATCCCTTTCCACTGTGGTTTTTTTTTTTTTTTTTTTTTTTTCAGGAAAGGCAGAGCTTTGCATTCACAGTGCTGATGTTGGCTAGATAGACCAACACTGATGCCTCAGCTCACATCTCAGACCTTGTATTACTTCCCTGCCTTGGGAACGTCAAGGGCCAGAGATGATGTTGGCTTCTGTGGAGAGGCCAGAATCAGAGGAATCCAAGTTAAATGCCTAAGTGGGCCAGTTTTGTAAAATTCATTGGGGCTCTTCAGGGTTGCCATTTTACCCTGGAATCTCTCAATTGTGCTGCTTCTCCTTCCCTTTCTTATGGTCTCTTCCCATCCATTGTATCAATTTCTTGCATAGCATACGTTCTGACCTTTTAGTCCACCTACAACTTTCTTACATCCTCATGACTTTATCATCCTTGCCCACTCTGTGCATTAACTCACTGCCTCCACTCCTCACCTGGGGCCTGCCTTCTTCTAAGAACCAACCTCATTCTTCATTATGTTTCTTTGCTCTTTCTTCTCTTGCACACTTCCCATCCTCTCACCTTCTGTTGATTTCCCTCCCTTCCCCTACATAGTGTAATGGAAAGACCATAGTCTTAGATGCAAGATGAACATGGATGGGTTCACATTCTGTGAATCTGAGAAAATTACCTAACTCAAATATGTAATTTACTCACATTTAAAATGTGACAATAATAGATATTACTCAATACTGCTGTGTTAATATGAGATAATATCTGTGAGAACCTAGATCAGGAGAGATAACACTAAAGGTAGTGCCTTAAAAACAGGTATTAGCTGTTATAATTGTCATCATCATCATTTTCCGAATCTACATAAACCATGAGGCAATGTTAGTCTGCTCTTGCTTTGTTGTCTTTCCATTTCCTTAGTCTCTATCCCAACTCTAGTTTCTCCTGGAAGAGAATAAGTGCCCCTGGTGTGTGTTCTTATAACTCCCTGAGTACCTCCTCTCATAGGTGGTATCACACAGGCTTATAATTTCCTACTGACCTTCCTTCTGTTTTCTCCATTTGGAACGAGGGTCGTGTCTTGTTCAGTACTATGTCACTGGGTCCTGGGACAGTGTCAGAGCATATTAGGCACTAGGACCAGGGCTAGACTGGATCATAACTCTCAAGGAGGTTCTCAGTCTCAGAGTCCTGCACCTATATTAGGTATTCAGTAATAATGTATCATAAGCCTGTAGTCTCAGCTCCTTGAGAGGTTGAAATGGGAGAATTGCTTGAGCCCAGGAGTTCGAGGCCATAGTGTGTTATCATGGTACCTGAGAATAGCCACAGCACCAGCACTCCATCCTGGGCAACATAGTAAGAATCCCATCTCTAATATCTAACTAAATAAAAAGAGTAGCAAACAGCCTAGTGGATTATTTTTTTTTCTGTCTCCACTTCCCCTACATTATCTCAATCCCATCAGTCTTCTTTTTGTTCTGTCTCTCTTCACTCTCTCTCTCTTCTGTTAACTGCTGTCCTCACCCATGCTTTACATGGCCCAACTCTGTCCCTTGAGTAGCATCAGTATGTTCTCTCCTTTTCTCCCCCTGCACTACTTCCATCAGACCTTCCCCAGCCCTTGCTCCTTCTACTTGCTTGAATCTGGTAAACTCTCTTCTCACTGCCTCTTCCTTTATTGATTTATGTGAGGTTATTTTGTCCATGGAGGAAAAGGATTTCTTTGATGCTCTAAAGGATAAGACTGGGCACAAAAGCTATGGACAGCTTTTGTTTGATGTGGACAATTTTATTCCCATTCAGTTCGCTGGGTTTTCAAACGGCTGCAGATCTCTGAACTCAAAACATCTGAGCCAGTACATCCTCTCTCTCTCCTGAAAGTGCACAGGCATTTTAAAGTCTTTAACAACCTTTCCTGTATCTCACTGAACAGAGGTCATATCATTAGTTGGTCCTTGAGTTCATACTGAAAAGGTAAAATTGTCAAATTAAGAACAGATCTACGTATTTTAGAATAAAAGTGAAAGGAACCAGTACATATCTAACTACTTCTTTCTTCTTGTCATGCGTTTGTTGCACCCTCTACTTTCTAAGGTCAAAACCTTTTTGAACACTCACCTCTACCATTTAAGTGTTATTCACAATTAGCTGTGCAATTATGTCTCCAATTAAAATATTCCCCCAAATAAAATCACCTTAGAAAGTTTCAAAGGGTGTATCAAATAGGGCACAGATGGCTTTACAGATTCTGAAAGCTGTTACGTAAGTTCACAAAAAAAATTTTTAGGAAAACTGAACAATACACGAGAGAGGATATGCTGTATTCTCTGTTGGGCATCTCCCACCCCAAATTCCTGTGACTCTCCAGAAATTTACCATGTATTGGCTAGCATACCCAATTTGTAATGCATGATGCTGGATTCAATATTTGCTCTAATAACTCAGATATAAGGGATTAAATTCAGGGAGGTGACAATGTAGATTCATGGGAAGCTCCACAGTTTGGAGATATTCTATCTGCCTGGGGAAGAACAGACAGTGTTGAGGTGGGTGAAACCTAAGCAAAGAATGCAAAAGGACCATCTTGAGCATAAGAAATGTCTAAGATTTGGTGGAAGGGCAAACTCCTGCATCCTCTCTGAAGATAAATTTAGCAAGATTTTGCAACATTTTTAAATGCATATATGATTTGACTTAGCATTCCCACTTCTAATAATGTTGTTTACAAATATATTGGTACATTTAAGAAAGACACACATATAAGGTATATATTGAGGCATTGTTGGAAGTGAGAAAATGACTGGAAATAACATAAATGTCCATCAATAAAAGCAGTTGCTACACATATGCCTTGAAATATCGTGGACCTGCTAAAAAGAGTTTTTTATTTAATAGTATGATAAATCTTTCTGACACAAGACCAAGTGCTAACATCATGTATAGCACGGCATCACTGGGATGCTTTTTGATGTAGCAACTTGGCTAGGCTGGGCCATGGTCCCAGGATGTACTTCATAATACATTTCTTATTAGGGAGAACTGTAAGGAATATTCTCTCAAGAGAGTTGGGAAATATAAAGAAAGCTGTGGCCTCTTTTTGTAGCATATCCACACTTTCTTCTGACTATTCAATCAAACATGAACGTAGATGCTACTGTGAAGTGATTTCACAGGTGTGATTTAAGTCCATAAGCAGTTGACTTTTAGTTAAATAAAAGGAAGATTACCGAGTGTGGCCCTGATTCAGTCACCTGGAAGGCCTTTACGAAGTCTCAGGAACTTCCTAAGGCAGATACCTCAAACAACTGGATCTATAGTTGTTCTTTCTTGATCTTCCTTCCTGACTACTGCCTGTGCACAATGGGTTTCATCTTGTGTTTGTGCAATTCCAATTTGCATGTGATCTTCCCTTCCTGACTACCTGTCCTACAGACTTCTGATTTGTTCAGTGAGCCCCCACAATTGGATAAACTAGTTTTGCCTAATAAATCTCTGCACATGCATATCTGTGTGTATGCATGTATTAGTGTATGTGTGCATAAAAGTGTATGTGTGTCTCATACTGGATCTCCTCTGATCGAATCCTGATACACCTTCAGTGTAAAAAGACAAGAAATGAATATATATATATATACATATATATATATAGATACACACACACACACACACACACACACATATGTTTTAGACTCTCTGAGAGGAAACACAGAAATCATTAACAGCTGTTGTCTCTGTGGAGGAAATCTATGGATTTAGGAGACAGAAACAATGGTGGAGGATCAATGTATTTGTAAACTTTCATATTTAACCTTGTGCTCTAAGTTTTTGAAAAGGTCATGCTTATTTTTTTTCTTTCCTTTACTGTGGTTAAAAAAACACGTTTTTTAACATTTACCATCTTAAACATTTTAAGTGTACAGTTCTCTAGGGTTAAGTATATTCACACTGCTGTGAAATAGCTCTCCAGAACTTTTTTAATCTTGCAAAACTGAAACTCTGTACCCTTAAAATAGCAGCTCTCCTTTTCCTCAACCTCCAATGACCATCCCACTTTCTGTTTCTATGAGTTGAACTACTTTAAATACCACATATAAGTTTAATCAGAACACTTGTTGTCATATTTAATTTTAATACAATGTTTGAAAGTGCTGCAAAAGTACCGGGTTTATTCAGTAATAACTTTCCTCTCCAGGGTAAGACTCTCATGAGTATTGGTTGACTGATTGCTTGATTAAATGTTGTCTGTCACTTAAACATAAAACTTACTTTATAGTTAGCTTCCATTTATTCAACAAATATTCAATAACTGCCAAAAAGTCATTACCAATAAGCCACTGAGTTGGATAGCTCAGTATATGAAGATGAATAAGGGGAAATAATAAAAGTTTTATTGATCTTATGGGTTGTCTTTGGAGCTACTGAGATAATGGATGTAACGTGACCACCACAGTTGTGGTATTATTAGTAACAAGAGTTAAGGTAGAGACCAAGGAGGAAAATTTTTATACTCTACTGCAAATCTGCTGATTGAATCTGAGGAAGTCATTCGTCACTGGTCTGGATGCTTGTAGAGATAGACATTGGAGCTATATCCTCATTGGGTTGCATTGGTTGATAAGCCACGTGCTCTTGTATATAAACAATTGAGGTAAGCATTTTACCTTCCTTTAGACAAAGGAAAACACAGGACAAGAGTGTATAATGCACTAGAGGCTGGTTTATTCTTTGTTGTGTTTAATCTTCATTCTTTGGACAACTGAACATTTTTTAAATTCCCTTTATTTGTTCTTCTTCTATAATCTAAATAGGCTATTATTACTGCTATCAAAATGTTCATCTTATGAATGATAATTTTAGCCACTCATTGTGAATATACTGTGTTAACAGATGCTAAAGTCTTTACACGATATATTTATTTAGCCTCAACAAAACTCCTATAAAGTAGGTTATTGTACCCATTTTTTTCCAATAAAGAAACCAAGGCTTAGAAATGCCATTAAATCTGTGTTATGATCATGCATAGTCCAGGTCCTTTGTTACTGTGTGTGCTGCTCTACCAGATCATGTGTTATGGTGGCCAAGGGGGTATGCAGATGAGGAACATCAAGCCTCTGACCTTGGAGATAAGTGGAAGGCAGCAAATATAAACAACGAGTTATAAATCAAAGCAAGACAGCATCAGGGTCTCAAGAAACACGCAAGCAAAGGAAAGCACAACAGAGAAATGTCGGCTCTTGCTGACCTCGTATGTGGGAAGCCACATGTGCTTACAACAAAGCTGTCATCATTCAAAACAGATGTCCTTTTGGCAAACACTGTAATTACACTTAAATTACACTGAATGCATGCACACATGTGCAAATAAACACACTATTTGGTAACCTCCTGACCCTTCCAGTTACATACTAGGATTACTTAGTTTTTCCACTCTCTGGTTCATACCGAGTGGTTATTCAATTAAAATTAAAGAATATAGCTTAACAAAGAGTATAGATTTTGGATTCCAGAAGACCTGAAATCAAATACTACTCCATGAGGAAGTTATTTAACTTCTCCAGTACTTAAGAGTCCTTGTTTATTAAAAAGGGAAATTATAGTGTGATACCAACCTTATGAAATAAGATAAATCAAAATTATTAGTATCATGGCTGGCATATAGTAAGTGCCTAGTAAATATATGCTATGTTTGAGTCCTTAATAAATGACCCAAGCACCTTTTGAAGGATTAAGCCAGTAGAGGTTAAAAGAAAGAAAAGCCTGTTATATAAAACCTCACTCCATTTTGTGTGTGTGTGTGTGTGTGTGTGTGTGTGTGTGTGTGTGTGTGTAGAGAAAGAGAGAGAGAGGCAGAGAGAGAGAGAGAGAGGGAGAAAGAGAGGTGCAAAGCCATGTTTCTTTAAAATCTTTCTCTGTAAAGTATAAGCTACATGGGCTATTTAAATTTTGGATAAAATCAAAGTAAGTGTGGTTTGTGTAATCCCTTTGTACATTCAGTGGGAAAGTGAGCTAAACAATGAAATTGTATGTTGGTAAACTCTGAACTAAGTAACAAACCTGAACTAATCCAAGCCTTCTATATACTCAGAGGGTGGCACAGCTTGGATTTCACCTTGTCAGACCTTAGGATTTCAGCATTGACAAGTTTATTCCTATCTTTCATCAACTATACCATACTCTCCAGCTGTGGACATTGTATTCCTCCAAACTTCTCCTTCAGTCACTGATACAGAAGTGGGCTGCCAGGTTGTCAGTGGATGGCTTCTGAATTGGGATGAGGATCAGTCATCCACATTCAAATCAACTTGCTTTTCGTAGCAATTTTCTCCCTGCCTTCCCCTCCCAGATGCAAGCTGGAGTCTGGAAACCGCTTGCATATTACGGCTGTTACAGAACCAAGCTATAATTTTCAGGCTAATGGAAGATGTATTGGCAAAAGTTGACATTAAGTGGAACTAATTGCACTGTAACTGCTAAATAACTAAGAAATAACTACCCTGTAATTTATGGTGCAGTGTGGACTATTCAGTAACTTTGGAGCTCTTCATGTAGCAAGGAGCTCAGTGATGCATGAGCTGCCAAACTTTCCACCATTCAGAGGGCCTCAGAAGCTGAAGATTGTGTGTTGTGCAAACATGCAAGGCTGCAGTTTATAAAGACAACCTGCCTTACTTAGGGATAATGGCTTCACTCCAGTACTTAGTGAATGAGAATTGTGCCTGAGAGAGTCTTAGTTGCAGGTCTACAGTAGGTTGAAATCCCAAGCCTAGTGCATACGTAAAGAGTATGGCTTTTATGCTGTGATTCTGCTAATGGATGGACATTCTTCCATGGACAAAATAAATTAAAGGAGAAAATAAGGGCAAGTGATGAGGCATAAAGGGTGTTACTCTCATCTAGACGACAGCCCTCACGTCTAGTTCACAACCGTCTTCTAATAACCATAGCCTTAATATGCGACTCCATTAATTTTCCATTAACTATTGTGATAACCTTCTAACTGGTCCCTCATCACTCATTTCTCTTTCCCACTACAGGTGTGTCCCCAGTCCATTTCTGCAGTTACTACTTACCCTCTAAAATCAGACATTTGCTCAGACCACTTCCTCTGTTTAACTTCCTTAAATGATCTCCTACTGTCTAAAATGTCATTTTTTAAAGCTGTGATCCATGTAACACTAATCACAAGAGATGCATTTCTAAAACAATATGTATCTGGTTAAATATATTTTGAAAATGCTGAATACTATATTCTCCTCTTGGAAAATTACATCTTAAAGTTATAATAAATCATGTAGCAAAGAATCTTATTTAATTTTGATTAAGTTTGCTTTGCTCAAACTCTGACCTCAGGAATCTGTGTGTATGCATAACTGCGCGTGTGTGTGTGTGCATGTGTGTGTGTGTGAGAGAGAGAGAGTTTGTATATGTGTCTCCTCCAAATCTAATGTTGAAATGTGATTTCCATTGTTGGATGTAGGATCTGGTGGAAGGTGTTTGGGTAATGGAGGCAGGTTCCTTATGAATGACTTGATGCCATTGCCAAGGGAAAGAGTGAGTTCTTTATCAGTTCACTTAAGAGCTGATGGTTTAAAGAAATCTGGCGTCTCTCTTGCTCTCTCTCTTGCCATGTGACACGCCTTGCTCCCCCTTCACCTTCTCCCATGAGCAAAAGCTTCCTGAGGGCCTGGCCAGAAGCAGATGCTGGTGCCATGCTTCTTGTACAGACTGCAGACTTATGAGTCAAATAAGCCTCTTTTATTTATAAATTACCCAGTCTCAGGTGTTCTTCTACAGCAATGCAAAATGGATTAACAGAGTGTGTGTGTGTGTGTGTGTGTGTGTGTGTATGTGTGTGTGTGTATGCATGTGTGTTTAATACCTTTATAATCCTATGTCCCTATATATCTTAGTATTCCCTGGAAAGAACTTTTGAGAAATGCTGGTGCCTATTTTAGATCTCAACTTTTTAATGTATATTTTTCTTTGATGACTTTATTTGAATCTGTTCTTTCAGACACAGCCCACGGACACTGTCTCCATGAAACTTCTTTCCTGCCCAGCCAGAGTTTGTTGCTCCTTTGGGTTCCAGTAGGGATTTGTCTTGATCCATGCACTTGTTTTGTAATTATTTGCCCTCTTGATGTAAGCCAGGATTTTACAATTTTGGTACTGTTGACATTTTGGACCTGAACATTTTTTACTGAAGGGAGCTATTCTTTGCATTCTATAATGTTTAACAATATCCTTGGTCTGTACCTTCTAGATGCCAATAACTCCAATACCAGCTCACCATCCCAGTATGACAATAACAAATATCTCCAGATATTGGCAAATGTCCTCTCTCCAGATATCGACAAACGTCCTCTTGTGGAGGTTGGGGGGAGTAAAATAACCACTGGTGTCAGTTGTGAGCTCCTAGAGGCCAGAAGTTTTACCTTCCTTGTTCATGTATCTTTACACCTTACACGCATGGTTGGTTATATATAAATATTTAATGAACAGTTATTTTTCCCTAAATCTTTGCTAACTGTAGAAACACTGACAATGAATTTTAAAAATTTTCATTATCATTGATGTTTGCATATAGTATTATCATAATTAATCATTAAGTTAATTAATTAATCATCCAGCCACATTTTCAAAAGCTTACTTATTTTTGAGAGATTTATTGGAAAAAAAATGGAAAAGTGAAAGTATATTGTTGATATGGTAAGTAATAGTTGGAGCAAAATATTATGTAATAATAACTCCTATGTTTAGTTCTTTTGCATTGATCAATTTACCTTCTTATCCTCAATATCTTCATTTATAAAATTGATATTCTGCTACCTTCTCCATCAATCACAAATAGTTTCTCTGGAGATCAATTAAGAGACATGTTTTAGAAAGACTTTGAATATTTTAGAATACTCAAGAAAAGAGATGATAATCTTTGTTTTATTCAACATGTCTGAGGACTAGACTATGCTATCCGTCATAAGTTTATTTTTCTCCAGATAACTCAAATATAACTCCCTACAGACCAAAAATGGTTTTTAAATTTTAATTTAACAATTTTAGATAGAAGCTTCTGTGAGTTACTTTACTAATATTCTATTTTTTAGTAATTGCATCATATTACACATAATTGAAGTATTATTTTATGAAACGGAATAATCATTACAAACATTCATGTGCATGTTGAATCATTTCAACCTCTTTCTAGAAGGCTCAGAATGCTGTAACTTCTGCTATTACTGCCTGGTTCTATTTGTTTTGTATCATTTCTTACTTTCTTCCATTAGTTGCATACCTGGAGCAGTCCCTCTTATTGTTTTCATTGTATATTTGCCTAAAACTTACCTTAAATAGTGCTGATTCTGCCTATCTTCTATAATGATAAAAAACAAGTAACACAGACATGTTCCATTTACTTAAAAGTAAGGTGAAAATAAATAGGGCCTGAGGATCTTTTCTAAAGAATATATATGAACATTACTGCACAGATACTAGGTACCAATTTTGAACTGCTCATAAGTCTTTTATTATTTCTCCTTTTAAACTTTCAAGTAGTCTTATTATAAGGAAATGACATTGTTGTTTGGGTGGGTAGCACAGGAAAAGTAGGGATTGCGTAATATTTCCTGCAGAGCCAGAAGCAGTGAGAGTAGGGAAGGATGGAAAAGAAGACAAGAAAGGATTTAAAAAAGAATCAATGGAATACCAAAGTAGAATGAAAGGGAGGAGATTTTGGAAATAGATTTGCTCCTTTAGATGATTTATTCCACCTATATTATTATCATGTGGTAGAAAAATATTCTTCAAAGGAGGATTCTTTGAGAATGTGTAAGAATGTTTCTCGGGTGAAGAGGTTCTTTCTGTTTTTACTGTTTTTAGTCAGACTAACATCTGGTTTATCAAATAACGGGTATCTTGAAAAACAATGCCTGCATCCACATGTAACAGCACTTTCTGGGTATCAGAGACCCTCTCTGGAAGGAACTAATTGATTTTCTCTAGGGAGAAAAAAAAAAGTAGACTCCAGTTCTTAGTTTTCCCATTGTTCTAGGCTAGGCTTCTGATAAGGAAGCCTTATCAGATACAGTTGTCCCTTGATAGCTATAGGGGATCAGTTCCAACACCCACTCCAGGATACCAAAATCTGTGGATGCTCAGGTCCCTTATATAAAATGACATAGTATTTACATATGACCCATGCACATCATCTTGTATACTTTAAATTATATCCAGGTTACTTACAATACCTAATACAATATAAATGCTATGTAAATAATTGTTAAGCTTTATTGATTTTAAGATTTGTGTTGTTTTTTATTGTCGTGTGTGTTTTTTTTTTTAAATTTTTGATCCAAGGTTGATTGAATCCACGAATGTGGAACCCATGGGTATGGGGGGGCTGATTATATTCTCTTCTCCAGTATTCTCCATCTGCTGTTACAGTGAGCTCAACGAAGCAGAGAGCTGGTAACCATGAATACCCCCCAAACTTTGCTATACTTACTGTCCCAATTGCTTGACAAAACTTGAAAGTTCTTCACAATCTGAGCTGGAAAACATTTTGTTTTTGAGGATTTTGATCTGTGACATAAGGGTAATCTTATCTAACTCAGTGTTTCTCAAATTTTAATATAAATAGGGATTAACTAGACATTTTGTTAAAATGTGGATTCCAATTTAACATCCCTGAGATGTGGCCAGATGCTGCATTCATATCATTCTGTTTCGTTCCTCTGTGTGTGTACACACACACACACACACACACACACACACACACACACACACACACAGAGGCAGAGAGAGAGAGAGAGAGAGAATTACTCTTATTTTCTAATAACATATATTAAAATAGAACACGCAGAGTGCAGATGAATTTTTTTTTAAGTATAAAGATGTTGGGATCTGAAAGTCTGAAAGTCCAGTCCTGTAATTTTAGGCAAATTACTTCCTTTCTTGAGTCACCACTTCCTGACCTATAGAATTGAAATGACTGCCCATATTACAAAAGTTAAATCAGAAAATGTATGTAAATGTCCTGGTATTGATTCCGGCAATCAATATGTGACAATTTTATTATATTGTTACAAAAGGCACAAGATATAGATAGTGGTATCTCATTTTGCACAACATGTGTGTTCCGAGATGGTTTCCAATTAGATTCAGAAGACTCAAAGAGGAAAAAAACTATAAGATAATTAGTATGATAAATGGAAACGTTTTACTTACAATCACTACAAAAGGCATTTGTGTCAAAGATGACATGGGAAGCAATTTGAGGATGCATAGCCCAACCTTCATTTACTTTCAATAAAAATAATAAAAGGAACATATTTTCATGCCTGTTAGAATTATGAAGTTAAAGTTTATAAATCCGTATGTATTTTATTTATTCAGAATAGTTCAGACTGAATTGGGTGGAGGTCTTCCTTGGTGCTATTTATGAAAAAAAAGAAAAAACACATTTTACTGTGAAATTAAGAGTGTGAAGCACATGATACGGAGGAACAGGAGTACAGAGAGGGTGCAAGGAGAGAAATAGCTAACTGTGAGACTGAGTCATAATTTACTGCTCACTCTTTTTAACCACATTAAAACATTTTCCTAGCAGCACGTCCAAGCCACTGGATCAGAAGCTTTAAATGTAGCCTTTGCTATAGCAGGTAATATGTAAATGTATGCAGTAGAGCAGGGATTGATAAAGTATGACTGTATGGCTAAATTTGGCCCTCTTTATCTTGTCATGAGTTAAGTTTCATTGTAATATAGCCATGCTCATTAATTAATATATTATCTATGGCTGCTTACACACTGCAACAGCAGAGTTGAATAGTTTTGACAGAGACTGTATAGACTGCAAAATCTAAAATATTTACTATCTAGTCCTTTTCAGAAAATGTTTGCTAAACTCTGCTCTAGAGCAAAATAAATCTAACATCTGTGAACTTCCTACTATATGCCGTGTATGTCATCCATGTAATTTTAATCAAGACCATTCTATAAAAATGTCCTGAATGACTTCTGTTTGCCAGGAAACATTGTGAATGCAGCAATAATCAGTAACACACAGTTGTTGCTATCATGCATTTTAGAGGTGGGTAAAAGTAATGGCTCTTATTAATGTGAATTGTAGGGTGTTACGGAGTCACATAGTTAGGATATGTAATTGATGTGGTCATGAAACACAATACAACTTTGAGATAAATATTATCATCTCCATTTTAACAACAAAGAAACTGAGACTCAGATAAGATAGAAAATATCCCAAAGCCAAGTAGCTAATAAGTGTCAAAGCTATGTTTTTTTTGTTTGGTTGTTTTTTTTTTTTGAGACGGAGTCTTGCTCTGTAGCCCGGGCTGGAGTGCAGTGGCCGGATCTCAGCTCACTGCAAGCTCCGCCTCCCGGGTTCCCGCCATTCTCCTGCCTCAGCCTCCCGAGTAGCTGGGACTACAGGCGTCTGCCACCTCGCCCGGCTAATTTTTTTGTATTTTTAGTAAAGACGGGGTTTCACCGTGCTAGCCAGGATGGTCTTGATCTCCTGACCTCGTGATCCGCCCGTCTCGGCCTCCCAAAGTGCTGGGATTACAGGCTTGAGCCACCGCGCCCGGCTGTTTTGTTTTGTTTTTAAGAAAACATGTATATAACTACAGACCCATGCTAATTGCCAAACTGATACTGTGCTTCTGGAGTTTGTCTCAGAATTGTTTTCTCCTTGGTATGTTATGCCTCATCTTTTCTGCCTTGTTCTATTCTCTGGTTTCAGGAAAATGTATTTAATGCTGACCGTATTTCTGACATAACGTGATTCTTAACTCCGTTTTCTCTTTTGCATCTATGCTTTCCTAGTGTCCGACCCAACTGCCTTGACATTCTCACTGATATCTTATTTATGTGCCTTGATCTGAAGTTTGTCGTAATCCCTGGTTCTGCTTTGATAACATTTTGTTGTTGTTGTTCTTTTCTACTCAGGTTTTCCCTCCGCATTTCAGAGCCAAAGGATCTGTGAGGCCCTGGCTGTCACTTTGGAACTAATAAATAAGTACTGAATATGTTGAGTCAATTTGTCTTTTGGAATCAGATGGAAACTACTGATTATAAAAGAGTCCTGCCTGTTTCTTCTGTAATTCCATAAGAAGTGATATTTTAAAATCATTACAGGGAAGACCCCCGGTCATGGAATCAGTAGATCTGAGTTTAGGTTCTACCTCTAGCACTGAGTGTTATTTTCTCATTTGTAAAATGTAGATAATTATAGGTATCTTACAACTTACTATGAAGTTAAAATGAGCCAAATTTGGTGATGAAACTTTGTGTAAATACAGGTAATTGCACATATATAGGACAATGATATTAACATTAATTTTACCGTTAGGTATTGTGTAAATGCATTCAAACTGTCATGCTAATTCTTTAATATTGAAATGTGATGAAGAGAAAAAAATAAGAACATGGAATATTAGAAGTAAGATTTGAGTACAAAATACTGTTTTAGGAGAAAGTAGAAGCAGACTATAACTTGGAAGAGGACAAAAGACACAATGTCAGCAAACCTCTAATCCATGGGAAAATCAGACACAAAGGAGAACACATCCCCTCATGCCCAACTCTTTCCTGAAGACCTTGAAATCATTTCTATAGCTCAAAGGAACTAAATGCTTCCTCTTTCCTAATTTAACACATGTTATTGTTTGTAAAATCAAATGTTTTACAAATGAAGTAATGTTTTCTTTTTTATCTGATTAGTTTTCATTAAATCAAAAGTGTAGAGAATGACAATTAATGGATATGGTGTTCTTTTGGGGGTGATAAACATATTCTAAAATTGATTGTGGTTATGATGACACAACTCTGCAAATATTCTAAAAACCATTGAGTTGTATATTTTACACTGATTCACTGTGACACTCACCATGGTATTCACCACATGTGTTGTAGTTCATTCATCTAGGCATGTGGAAGAATTGCATTTTTTTTTTTTACCACTTTGAAATTAGCCATGCCAGCTGATTTTCTTTGGCCAATGAACTATGAATGAGAGTGCACATGTCACTTAAAGACAGAAGCTCTCATAAGCCAGCATGTAATTTAATGTGTTTTATTTTTCTGCTTTGGTAATCACAGTTGAGAATGTTAAGATTAAGTGTCCATCAGGCTGTGTCTGTCCTCACACTTGTTGGACGAGCAATATGAGCAGAAGTTAAACCTTTATTTAAAAACCACTAGAATGTTGGTGTTGTTTGTTACCCAGCATAACCTAGCCAATCTGGACTGATAAATCTAGTCAGTTACAAACTAAATGGAAAGATCCCAAGCCTTTTTTGCAGAAGAGTTTGCAAGGCAAGTTTACCACCTACCAAAGAGCAGGTCAACACCTTAGGCACCTCTAAAAATAGTAGTAGTTTCAGGAGGGATGAAAAGTAGCAGACATTCTCAATTTCTTGTCTAACACTCACCAATTAAATAAACCACTGTTTCCTGAAAGAATAAAGAGAAAGATCATGAGTTAGTCAAGTGAGAGTTCCATCACAGACACATGATTCCAGAGGAATGGGGGTTTCCTCTGACATGGAGGTAATTCACCTGCACTCACTCAAAGGATGTGAGATATCTCAAATGAAAAGTGTTACAGCTCTCCCCACTCCTCTTCATTTCTACCATTCCTTATCCTCTCTTCTTCACCTCATGCTGTGAGGATTAAGTGAGGTGACATATAAAAACATGTTTTGTCAATTGCACAGTATTATATTACTATGAGTTATGACTTTCTGTTTTGTGAAATGAAAACAATGTTCCCTGCTCTGTTAACCTTCCAGAATTATACAGAATCCCATTTGTATTGATGGACGCAAACACAATAATCTCATAAATTTTAAATGACTACAAATATCTAAACCATTAGTATTATTTTAATGTGTTCTCATTAATAATGTATGCATTTATTTGCTACCACACTGTAAAAGTTACTAAATCTCTAATATTAAACTAGTGGCTCCTCTTTAGAGGAGTTTCTCTTTCCTGAAAAATGGGGTGAATATGGCATCTATGTGTTAAGAACTAAATGAGAAGTTACATGTAAATTGCTCCACAGTGTCTAGAATTTTATCCTTAGTAAGTTATAGCTTTTACTGCTAGCCTTATTTTTGTAAAAACTATACAACATTTTGAGTCAACACTCTGTAGATATAACGTTATTTGCCATTGGCTGAAAGGTTATCTCATTAGCTGAGATAAGGCAGGGTTAAATGTGAAGAAGACCATTGTGCATACACACAAAGCCACATACCTCAATCCACCTTCTGTCCATAGTAACAATGGTGTGTGTGTGTTCACCTTCTCTTGAATCGTGTTTCCACCTATCTCTTTGTCTTCAAATTTCAACATCAGGCTGGGCCTCTTAGGGTCCAAAGTGCAGATTCCCCCTCTTCCAATCCTTGTTGGATATGCAATATCACAAAAATTAAACTTTTTCTTTAGCCCACTGAAATGTTGTCATTGTTGTCCAATATAACCTATCACATCCTGAAAAATAAATTTAGCCAGCTATAGAGCAAGTCGGACAACTCAAAACCTCCTCTGCAGAAAAGTTCATTTTGGCAAGGGTAGAAAAAGGGAATGTTACTTATTGACTTCCCAAATTTCCAATTCTTGGTTAATAGAGATGATTAAGATAACTTGAAGTTTATATGTTTGGTTCTTCTGAATTTGCCCATTGCTATTTGTAATACACAATTCTGGTTAAAACTTCGTGGTAGAGGCAATGATAAGAAAAAAGAAATGAATAATGATAGGAGTAAGAAAATTAATTAACCTAGGGAATTTTAAGGTTGGAAACTACATGAGGTAGTGTTCAGTTTCATATGTCATACTTGGCAGCCACATGTGGCACTGTAATTGAACTTAGATTTCTTTGCAACAAAGGGAAATAAAGCCAATGCCACAAAAAATGTAGCTGCCCCTTCTTGCCACCAAATAAAAGAAATGGAGCTGAGTAATCCAAATCCTTTTTGGATTTAACATCACTACTCTGGTTTTTAATTTAAATTGTGACAAGAGTCAAAAAACCTTGCATTTTTATATACTTTTTTTGAAGTTCTCATGCAAAAAAACTACAATTTTAAAGAAGGAGCAACAACAACAACAAAAAGAACTCTAAGACCTGAAGGGAGACTCATTACCTATAGAAAGGAACACAGGTGGGCTTGGGAAAACAAAGACAGAATTTGAGCATTAAAACCAGAAAGGCAATAAAACAACTCCCATATAAATGCATTTACTTAATGTGAAAAGTAAACAAGATAGTGGAGGCTTTCAGAAATTAAAGTCAATCTACAATTTGTGACATGGCATGGTAGAGGAGTCTAACATTTATTGAGCACTTACTATGAGATGGTAATTACACTACATTACTATGAGGCTCATTTCCCCAGAAACATGTATTAAACACTTATTTGATGAGTATTTGCCAATAATTTTATATACATAGCTTTGTTTAATATATTTTTTAAATTGCCAATCTGCTAACTTAATTTTTTCAGCTTTATTGATGTATAATTGACAAATAAAAATAACATATATATTTTTAAGGTGTACAAAATAATTTGTTTTTTAAATTTTGTTTTGGGGGGGTGGTTTCTCTGTGTTTTTGGATGTTTTTCTTTGAGACAGTGTCTCACTCTGTCATCCAGGCTGGAGTGCAGTGACAGGAGGATCACTGCTCACTGCAGAGTAGACCTCCTGGGTACAGGTGATCCTCTGGCCTCAGCCACCAGAGTATCTGAGACTACAGCCATGCACCACAAAGCCTGACTAATTTTTGTACTTTTTTTTGTAGAGACGGAGTTTCACATTGTTGCCTGGTCTCAAACTCCTGGACGCAAGTGATCCTCCCGCCTTGGTGTCCCAAAGTGCTGGGATTATAGGTATGAGCCACCATACCTGGCCCTTGATATACACTGTGAAATGATTACTATGATCAAGCTAATTCGCCTCATACAAACAAATAATCTGTGTGTGTGTGTGTGTGTGTGTGTGTGTGTGTGTGTGTAGTGAGAATACTTAACATCTACTTTCTTAGAAAATTTCAAGTATATAACACATTGTTATTAACTGTAGCCACCATGCTATGCAATAGGTCTTCTGAACTTATTCTTATACCTTTTATCAACATACCATTTCTCTTTCCTCCTTCTATGAATTTGAATTTTTAGATTCCCACATGTAAATGAGATCATGTGGTATTTTTCTTTCTGTGCCTGGCTTATTTTACTTATCATAATGTCATCCAGATTAATTCCTATTAAAATTCTAATAAAATTTTTATAGAAATAAAAAAATTAAATTGTATGAAACCACAAAAGACTTCAAATAGCTAAAGCAATTTTGAGAAAAAACAAAGCTGAAGTCATCACACTTTCTGATTTCAAATTATATGACAAAACTATAATAATGAAAACAGTATGACACAGGCATAAAAACAGACACATAGATCAATGAAACAGAAAAGAAAGCCCAGAAATAGGTCTATGCATGTACCTCAACTAATCTTCAACAAAGATGCCAAGGAAAGGGAGAAATGATGGTTCCTTTGATAATGGTGTTTAGTAAACTGAATATTCGGATGCAAAAAAGAAAAAGAAAAGAAAATTGAGTCATTATCTTATACCATACACAAAATTAAAATCAAAATGGATTAAAGACTTAATTGTAATGCCCCAAATTGCAACACTTCTAGAAAAGATAGAGGAAAATCTTCATGACATTTGTCTTGGCAATGATTTTTTGGATATGACACCAAAAACAGAGGCAACAAAATCAAAATTAAGCAACTGGGACCACATCAAATTAAAAGCTTATTCATAGCAAAAGAAATAATTAACAAAGTTAAAAGACAACCTATGGAATAAGAGAAAATATTTGCAAACCATATATTCACTAAAGATTACTATCCAAAATATACAAGGACTCATACAACTCAATAGTAAAATCACAAATGTTTTAAAAAAGAAAAATAGACAAAGATCCTGAATAGACATTTAAAAAAAAGGTATAAAAAGATACACAAATGGCCAACAGATATATTCAAAGGTGATCAATTTCTCTAATCATCAGAAAGACGTAAATCAAAAGTACAATGAGATATGATTTCACACCTGCTAGGATGGCTATTATCAAAAAGTCAAAAGCTAACAAGTGTTGGCAAGAATGTAGAGAAAAGGGAATCTTCTTATATTGTTGTTGAGAATCTAAAATTAGTACCAACCACTATAGAAAACCATATAGAAATTTCTTTAAAAATTAAAAATAAAAATGCCATATGATCCAACAATCTCACTACTGGGTATATAACCAAAGGGATGAAATCAGTATGTTGGAAGTTATCTGCTCTCCCATGTTCATTGCAGCAGTAATCACAATGGGCCAAAATATGGACACAACCTAAGTATCTACATACACACACACATATATACAAACACACACACACATACACATGCAGGAATATTATTCATCCATAAAAGCAGTAAATCCTTTCATTTAATCTTAACTACAACTCTAAGTAGGCTGTTTTTATTTTCAGGTGAGGAAAGATAAAGTTAAGTAAACTCCAATAGTCAGTCAGCCAATAACTTGGTGATGTTAATATTTGAACGTGATGTTAAGATTTGAACCCTAATCTGATTAACCCCGAAGTTCAGGCAGTTTCCACAACGCAGAAGTGTCCCCTGAGTCTCTCTTGTCTCTTGTCCTCCATGGTGTATGAAGCTCATCCACAGCAGCCCTCTGCTGACATACGACTAATACCAAGGTTAGCAATTTGTCCTATATAGATGGATTCCACAGAATGTTTC
The DNA here is from genome assembly GCF_037993035.2 of Macaca fascicularis. Taxonomy (NCBI): domain Eukaryota; kingdom Metazoa; phylum Chordata; class Mammalia; order Primates; family Cercopithecidae; genus Macaca; species Macaca fascicularis. The sequence goes on from NC_088389.1 coordinate 39,018,271, forward strand.
CCCTTGAGTTGGAAGAGAATCAGATGCTTTGCAACTTCCATTCATTGGTATTAAAGGAGTCTTCTAAAACAACACAGAATAACAGTCATTTCTGGATTGAAAATAGCAATTTAGGCACTATTCAGTCTTCACTATAATATTTCTTGACCCTTCAAATCATTAGTTCAATGTTCCTTTAAATATGATGGTTGTAAAGGGACTGTTCTCTGTTTTGTATAGAGAAAATGTGCTTATTTTCTTCTCAATCATTCCCTGAGTACAGCATTCAAATTTAAAAGTTTCACTATAAGATTCATAAAACAAATTCTCTATTACTTAAGACTCCTCTATTTATAATTATTTGCATTTCCCAATTGCGAAAGAAGTGATACAAGCTATAGTGAAAAAAATGGTATTTCATTGACACACAGTGGAGGATAAAATGACATAATTATGTCCAACATGCATGAATATTTTAGAACTTTGCCCAGAGAATGTTAAATAAATCTCTTAACATTCTGCAACTGCAGCAAGCTTTTGGTTCTTCTCTCAATCTACTTTTGGCTCAGTGGCTTTTTGAGAGAATTAAAGTCACTAGACTCATGAGGGCTATTCCTTATATTTAGTCATCTATTCCATTTCTATCATTCTCAAAGTAGCCTAGTATACTTACTCCTTTAACTCTCATGGATTATTTATTAAGCACAATTTTTGTAAAATGCATAATTTTGCTGTCTCCCACTTGGAGAAAGTAAAATTATTGTTTGAGGGGCATACACAAATAGAAAGAATCATTTTTATTTTTCAAAAACATTCTTATTCTCATTGTATACCACATGACCACTGTAACTTAAGAGATATGTCTACACCTCCAGCTGTTTTGCAGAGTGTTTAACTTCCAAAAGACCCTCAATAAGTATCTAATAATCAAACATAGTTACTAGAATTTCAAGGGAATTCTATTCGGCTATGGAAAAGATTATTGCATGATGGGAAGGATGGGGCACGGACATGAACCTTTGAACCTTTGCATTTCTAAGATTCAGTGATTTTCAAAAGGAGGAACTTTGGTACTGTAAGTTTAGCCAATGGCTCTCTGTTGTCCTTCAGACACCATTTTAAAACTTTGGTAAAGCTTACAAGGCCTGGCATAAACTGGCTTCTGACTGTGTCTTCACCCCAACTCCCTTCATACTTGCTTCTGTTATATCCTCCCTTCTAGCCTTGTTTGAGATTTATAAATAAGTTGAAGTAGTGTACACCAGAGCTTTTGCATAGGCTGCTCTCTCTGCTTGGAATGGCTTTGCCCTCACTTGACTAATTCCCTCACTTCAATGTCACTTTCCTAGAGAGGCCTTCCCTGTATACTCCCAGCATAAGACCAAGCATATAGTGGATCCTCAATAGCAAAGGTCTGAATTATTAAATGTTCGTTATCAACTATACCACCCACGTGTATTATCTTTACTTGACTAACTGAGAGACAGAACATAAGAAATACCCTTGAAGAAGTTTTACAGTAAGACTAAATTCAAAAGGATCTTTGATTGTTTTGGTGAAATCATTAGTATTGGGTGTGTTCACACAGCACCTTTTCTTGAGGAGGAGCTAATTTTTTTTTTTTTTTTTTTTTTTTTTTTTTTGAGACAGAGTCTCACTCTGTTGCCCAGGCTGGAGTGTAGTGGCACGATCTCAGCTCACTGCAACTTCAGCCTCCCCAGTTCAAGTGATTCTCCTGCCTCAGCCTCCCAAGTAGCTGGGACCACCAGGGTGTGCACCACCATGCCCAGCTAATTTTTGTGCTTTTAGTAGAGACAGGGTTTCACCATATTGATCAGGTTGGTCTTGAACTCTTGACTTCGTAATCCACCTGCTTTGGCCTCTCAAAGTGTTGGGATTACAGGCGTGAGCTGCCACACTCAGCAGGAGGAGCTAACTTCTTTTCTGAAGTCTTAGGGTAGCAAAGGAGGTTTGGACTACATGTGAATGAGCATGAGAATATAGGACTTCTCATCCTAGTTACTTAAAGAACATTAGGGTTTATGTTTTGCTTGGAATAGCATCATGAGGTATACAAGTCTATTCTCATTATCCATCTTAATGGATGAGGGAGCAAAGAAGTAATGAGGGAGATTTGCATGCACTTTATCAAAGAAATGGGATACAGAGAGTCAGATAAGATGCAATTCTGCTGAATTTTTGGTTTCTGACATTTTTTAAAATTATAATTATTATTACTTGTAAATAACTCAAGAAGGAGGACAGTGCCAGTTGCCTATAGCAACAAGGAAGCATGAAAGTGTTGCATTCGTCTTGCCTTCATGATGGAAATGGCTATAATCTCAATGAATAGCTGCCAGTCCAGGGTTTGGGTTCAGTTTCAGGCGATGGATCACATTGATCAACCAGAGGAGCCCTACCTTATACCTTAAAGTAAAGCCATTCTATTGTTGTAGGAAAAGCATACCTGGAGTTAGGTAACACGAACTCATACCCATGATCAATGCCGAATAGGCAGGTTATGCTGAATTATTAACAACTCCCAAATTTCAGAGGCTGAAAACAACAGAACTTTATTTCTTTCTGAAAATACATGTCCCTTGCAGGTCAGCAGGGTGCTCTGCTCATTACAGTTAATTAGGGAACCTGGTTGATAGAGGGCACATCCCTACATATATTTCCAGGATTACCAGAGCACTGCAGTGTTTCACCCTGACACTCTAATGTTTCCTCCTCAAAATGACACACAGCATGTCTGTTCATATTTTTTGGCCAATCCAGTTGCATGACAACGTCTAACTTGAAGAAGGCAGGAAAATGTGATATTTTTCATGTGCCAAGAATGGAGAAAATCGAGAGTATTTTTGAACAGTCCTAAAAACTATGGCAGTCTGCCTTTCTGGTGGCAAATATTTATTTCTTCTTCCTACTTATAAAACAAATTCATTCCCAAGCCAAGAGCAACCACTTCAGAGACAGCTCATCTAGCCAGTGTGACCAACTTGAAGTCCAGATCCTTGAATGGTTTCCTGTTGCTTCTTCATCATTTCCAGAGGTAGTTCCTTTTGGTTCAGAGATTTGAACAAAAAAAATTGAACTAAAAAGTTATATGATAAGCCAGGAAAATGTGCACAGGTTTACTGCAAGGAACATTCCCAGCCATAAATAGAGGTAATATAATCATTGGTCTACAGCAATTCTGAAATTTTATGGAGAGATGTAACAAGGTCCCCCTGGGAGTAGAAATGTTCCCATAATAGTGTCCCATTCTGCTCCCTGGTTGGAGCTCCTGATTCTTCATTTCCTAGAGCCCATGATCCTGTCCTCTGGAGTTCTTCCATTTCCATTAGCATCCTTGGTCACATCAAAAGTTGACATTAGAGAATATGCTCTCAGAGTGGCTGAGCATTGGTTTCAGCCTCTTTTCTGCTTAGGAGTTTGACAGCCCTAGTGTTATTTTAAATCACAAATAGTCACAGACTGTTTGTGATTTATTTGCAGCGCCACTCAACATGTTAGTAGGCTTCATATCTCTTTGGATGGAGTCGTTTCTGCATGCCAATACCTCCCTCACTGTTCTTTCCTAGATATGTTCCTTAGATTGACTGTGTTTTTGTTTGCTTGCTTCTTTTCCCTCTACCCCTTGTAACCTAAATTACAGCAACTTTAACCTACAAGACTTCCATAGGCAAGCCAAGACTTTTGTCTGTCTTTCTCCTGCGGCATTTTGTGCAATTGAATGTATGTATTGGATATCAAGCCCTTAATTATACCTTTTCTCTGAAACACCTTAATTGACTGAAAGATTTAACAGCAGTTTTGATGGCTATTTCTTTCATTTGATTCTTGCCGCAAGCATAAGGGTTTTTTGTTTTTGTTTTTGTTTTTTTGGCTTTTGTTAAATTCAATAACATCCTCAATGATACCTTTTTATAGACTGGGTTTGAAACAGTTGCCTCTCTCAGTCCCACAAATTCCTGAACTTCTTAAATCTAGTCCCTTCTGCTTTTAGTCAAGTATTTTCTGAACTCATTCTTTTATTGTAATATATTGCCAAATGTTGCCAAAAACATTTACATCATATACCAAATCACATTAGAATGATGATGATGATGATGACGATGATGATGATGATGGTAACAACAGAAGCCCTTAAATCTCAATGCTTTAATACAATTCCAGCATGAGTAAGCATAAATTTTCTGCTCGTTGTCATTTCTTGGCCCAGGTAGTTAGAGATACCACCTGGACACAGGCTTCCACCGTCACTGCAGAAACGCGAAGAGAACATAAAAGAGGATGTACTGTCTTATAAAAGCAAAAAGAAAATATAGAATGCTTCTGTTCACATTTTATTAACACATCCCCTGACCATGTCCAACTTCATATCAGTGAGTAAGCACAGTACTAAGACACAGATCACAGAGGGGGAACCCAAAATATTTAGTGACCAGCATGAATAACCACAACACTTCCCATAGCTGAAGAATATTCTAGAATATCCTTTTTTATTCATTCTTCCTTTTTTGTTTTTTTTTTTTTTTTTTTGGCTCAATGAACTAGGCAAGAATATTGAATTTAGAAGATCATTAGTTGCTTCATTAAATTAGTAGATGTCTTCATGCTTATAAATATAAAGAAGTATGTTTAGGACAATGTAAGTATTGGGTTAAATATTGCACAGCTGTGTTTGATTGTTCAAGTGAAATGGAGAGTGAACCAGCCGTATACAATGTTTGTAACTGATAAGAAACACTGCTGTACTGAGTTAGCTTCACAAAATGGGAGAAGCTGCCTTACCTCTGGGGCAGTCTGACACTATGGAATATTCTGGGCAGGCTGAACTGCTACAAAGGTTGGGTGGAACTTATTCTTTTATAGACTGAGGGAGGATGACCCATCATCTTTGGAATAATTGATGAGGGATTTTTCTTTTTCTTTTTTCTTTTCTTTTTCTTTCTTTTTTTTTTTTTTTACATATTGTTCACTTTGTTGGAATGCATTAGTTCTTTCTCCGTTCAGATGAGACTGTGTGGGGTTGGCCCGCTAGCTAGATTTATTCTCCTTACTCCTACCTGAAACCTTGGGATTAGGGAGCACTAAGATTTGGCAAATAAAAGTGCTCAATTGTGGATCCTGTCACAAAGCATAGTCTAAAATAAGGATGCTGAGACACATCTATAACTATGGCTATTACCTGGCTAACATTTTTTGGCATGACTGTAACTGTGACATTGGTAATTATGTGATCTTGACATTACTATTAAATCATCTCCTGACTCTGTGGCCCCATCTTTAAGATGGTATGATTAATTACATCTACTTTATAGAGTTTTTATGAAGATATTTATAACATACTAGTTGTATCAATTGCTGTACTGACATTAACATTTAGCATTGATTTCAGTAGTAATACTAACATTGTTGCTATTTATTGACCTTGCAGATCCATGAGGGAAACTCTCATGCATAGATGGAAGGAGAAATTAATATCACCATTCAAATTATTTCACCATTTCCATTTATGAATCAGTACAGATGGTACCAAGAATCAGCAGTGTTGGGGGGATCACTTTGCCTGTGCACACTGCTAGAATTTACCTTTACCCTCCTGGTAGGGGTGGTGGTATCCATTTATTTTGGCCCAAATTATAACATAAACGTTTAGTATATAGGAGGATTTTCTGAAAATGATGTCTGGTCATCATAATATGAAAGTGATTTTTGGAAAGCGTTCTAGGTCTGGATAAAGTTGGGTATAGCCATCTGCCTGGAATGGTTTAAGTTCAAGCTTTAAGAAACAAAGTGAGTGGGTATCTGTCAGAGCCCAGCAACAGATGGTACAACTGATTCAAAACATTCCATGATTTAAAAATGATCCCATTCTTATTTATCAGGGAAGAAAGATAAACTAGTGGTTTGGAGCATGGCAGCTGTGTGAGGCTACCTCAGCTCATGTGACAACCTTATCAGTCACTAGCTGTGTGCCCTTGGGCACATTACTTAACTTCTGGTCCTGCATTTTTCTATTTGTACCATTTAGCATCATATCACCTGACTCACAGGGTTGTTGTAAGAATTAAATACCATTGTACATGTATAGTACTTAGAACAATACTGACATGGGACATAAACTTAAAAACTACTAACTACTTTTAATAGGATGGAACCTCAAATAGAGTATACTTTATGTGACTACATATTTGCTCTCTATATTTAAACAGCGAACAGCTTGGCATTCGCTAAAGGTGTCACTTAGCACTGTTATAAAATAACATCAACAGTACTAGTAGTAATAATGGTAATGAGCATTGACTGAACAATACTATATCCTAAGAATTTTTAAGGTGATACATAGACATTATTTCATTTATTCTTGTTTTACCCTTGAAAAAATTGAGGTTGAGTCCATTTAAGAATTTTGTTTAGTTGGAAAAGCATAAGGCTTGATGGTTAACTTGGGTCTGTGTAGTTGTAAATTCAATGCTCTTAACCAATAGGCTATATTTATTCCACGACATACTCTACTGCTTGTTTTGAAATCTCAGCCCCCTATAGCATCTACTTGTTGAATGCTCCTTAAATGCTTGTAGAATTAAATGGGCTCTTAGTTTTGGGGAATGGTGATTAAATATGATTGCTTAAGATTAAATTACCTAGGTACACTGAGCATACTTTAAAGAGTTCTTCATCTACTTGCTTCTCACTCTGTATTTCTTGTATTTTTTTTTCTGAAATTGAATTCTGATCCTGTCTCTTCTTTCCTTAAAATCTTCCATAGGCTCCATTTATTATAAGATAAAAGCCAATCTCTTAGTTTTGAGTCTTATTTTTTTCATAGTCTTTTTCCCTCTTTTTCAGCTTCACAACAAAGCTGGTGAGAAGAATAATGGTAACATGCATTCAATGTCAGCCCATGCTTTTATCTTGTTAAATAAATTGCCTCATTTAATTCTAAAATACCTACTATGTAACCCAGAGGCTAGATGCTAACATTATTTCTGTTTCACAGGTGGGACAACTGAGGCACAGAGATATGGGTTAACTTGAAGGAGGTCACATAATTAGTAAATGGTAAAGTGAAGTTCTAAACTCAGGGAATCTGGCTTCAGGACATTAAGTAACACTCTATAGTGTGGGATAGGAGCACATACAAATAAACCAATTCTTAATCTAGAAGCCAGAAAACTTGGCTGATGAAGTGTATTCAAAGAAGAATCTGTCATGAGTAGGCATTCATCAATCAGAAAACACAGGGAACATCATTTTTGCTAGAGAGAACCATATTTGTGAAGACCTGGGAGAAAGAGAACAGAGAGAGATAGAGAAGACAAGAAGAGACAGAGAGACAGCGAGTGTACACACATCTTTTTAGAGAGTTTTGCAAACCATGTTAATGATAATGAAAAGACCCTGAGCTTTTAAGCAGAGAAAAGTAAGTGACATGTTGAGATTTGCAATGTTGGTAGCAATTCACCATGGTTGGAGAGAGGCTACAAGGAGAGAAAGCCCGGAGGCAGGAAGATCAATTAGAAATTTGTGAAAGAAAGTGTCCACTGTGAGATGGGTAGTGCCCTGGTCTTCAATAGTGATGATGGAGAAAAAAAATAGTGTAGATTTTAGTGATATTTACAAAGCAGACTGACAAGACTGAATGTGATAAGGAAAATTTTAGAATTCAAGATGATTATGTGACATGGTTTGGACATGTCCCCACCCAAATCTGTCCTGAATTGAGGTTCCCATAATCCCCGCATGTCATGGGAGGGACCCGGTGGGAGGTAATTTAATCATGGGGCAGTTACCCTCATGCTGTTCATGCTGCTCTCATGATAGCAAGTGAGTTCTCACAAGATCTGATGGTTTTATAAGGGGTGTCCCCCTTCATTCAGCTCTCATTCTTCTCCTTCCTGCTGCCATGTGAAGAAGGACACATTTGCTTCTCCTTCTGCCATGAGTTTAAGTTTCCTGAGGCTTCCCCAGCCCTGTGAAACTGTGAGTCAATTTAGCCTCCTTCCTATATAAATTATGCAGTCTTGGGTATATCTTTATAGCAGCGGGAGAATGGACTAATACATCATATTTGTTGGTTTTTACTTGAGCAACTATTTATTGAAAGGGTGATCAGGTTGATGAGGGAGGTGGAAAATATGATGTGCAATAAATACAGTTTTGAACAAGTTGAGTTTGAGGAACTCTTAAAATGTCCATATGGAGAAATCTAACTAGGATTTATTCAGCATTCTCCCTCTCTCTATGAGAACAGGTTTCTTGTCTGTCTAATTCTCAGACGCTAGAATTGGAGTGGTATCAGACAGGTAGGCTACAGGTATCTCAGTGGCTTTTACCAATGAAGTCTTTTGTTATGTTCATTTGCATATTCAATGTGGGTGAGTGGGGCTCTGCTCTCTCTATCCACAGTAGTACTCCGATTAATGGACGCTCCATCAAAACACAACTGTTCATAACCACTAAACTGGCGAAAACTGACTCAAACATTATCTATTATTATTTTCACCTGAAAGTGACACATTTCATTTACCAAAGAAGGTCACATGGCCACACCTAGTTTTGACAGACAGGGAAGAGGGATCTTTGTTTAATATTACATTACTTGTTTTACAGTACTAATGATAATCATCAGTAACCAGTCTTAGTTGGTAGCAAGATATAAGTTGAATTATAAATATGAATACATTTACATTGATGTCTGGAGTTCAGAAGGCCAATCTGAGGTAGAGAGACTTTTGAGACTACTGAAATATCACATCTATGGTATTCATTTTGCTCGTCCTGTATCACCAACCCCGCCCCAGATTTAGCTCAAGTGACCAGCTTTAGTGTCCACTATCTTTATAGCCTTATATTTAACTAACCTCATTATGTCTAATTATATGCTTGCATATGTAATTTTGCTATGTGACTGTAAGATCTGTGAAAGCAAGGTCCTTTCTCAGGCATCAATATATCCCAAGTCATTGGAATAACAGCTAACTCAAGGCATCAAATTTCCATTTTTTTCTTTCTTCCTTTTCTTTCTTTTTTTTTTTTTATTTTTAAGAGACAGGATTTTGCTCTATCGCCTAGGCTGGAGAGCAGTGGCACAATCATAGCTAATTCCAGCCTCAACCTACTGGACTCAAGGGATCTTCCTGCCTCAGCCTCCTGAGTGACTGGGACAATAGGAGCATGCCACCATGCCTAGCTAATTTTTGCAGAGATGGGGTCTTGCTATATTGCCCAGGCTAGTCTCAAACTCCTGACTTCCAGCAATCCTCCCATCTTGGCCTCCAAAAATACTGGAACTATAGGAAAGAGCCACTGTGCCCAGCCTAATACCTTTTTTTTTTTTTGTAATTGAGGTATTCTTTTTCTCTCTCCCTAATATTTCTTCCTTGATCAAAATGTGTACATTCACAGAGAAAATACATGCCCACGAAAATAATACTCCAACAACCTCACTGGGCCATCGAAATAGTCTGCTAAATTCATATTGCATGTAAGTGGAAATCACCGTGATAGTTCACAAGGGGGTATTGTGTACTCATTTTTATTTGATGAAATAATCTGAATCATCTTTCTCTGTATCATTCCAACACTTCACCCTTTGCAATCTCCCAGCCACCGCTTCAACTCTTTTGCCTTCCAAATCTGGCTTCCTTCCTGACATTCCTTACATTTATGCTCCACTGAGACACAAAGACCCAAATCCAGTTCCAGCAGAAAGCACAGATATGGAACCAGAGAAACATTTCAGTTAAACAGATTGAGTGTTACAGGGCCCGGAACCTGTAAATGCATCTGTTCAACAGGGCTTTTTGTTGAATTAAAATTTGGTGAAGCTAGGTCAGCAAAATATAATGATGTCAGTACTTTCACAGAGATGGGGATACTGCATTGCTAAACAGCAGCTTTCATTAGGTGATTTCTGTTGAAAGGTTTATTTCTGCCTTTATGAACAAAAACATGTATATATCACATAGATATATTTAATATCATTAATAATGTTTCAATGTTGATCAAATTTATCAATAGCAACTATTGCCTCATAAAATAGGTTCCACTTAATCAGTTGCTTACTATGTATCAGACACTGTGCTGTTTTATAATAGAACCTTTATCCCTGAACTTCCCTATTTTCCATGTGGATGAATTTCTACTCCAGTAACACTCCTGGCTTCCTATAGCAACCCTCATTCTAAGTCTCTCTCATAGCAGATAAGTGAGTCATCAACTGCTGGGTGATAGACATTGGTCTGTTTTTCCCAATTTGGTAGAGATAGTTTATTACAACTTAGTGAATGCTAGGAAGTCAGTCTCTTCCTTCCCTCTCTATCCTGTGATTCTGTAAGGCATTGATTATGGATCACTTGACCAAGGCCTTCACTTGCCCTTTTGATGCTATTCCAAGGCCTGAGGAGTATAGCAGTGGGCTTTAACCAGTCCATGTAGCCTCACACTAAACTAAACTGCACTGTGTGACAACTTTAAAAGAAATAAATGTAATATGTGATTTCAAACTGACTGGCTCCTGGATCTATTTCTGCCTGTGTCAGATTTAAGACAGACCTTCTTACACTATATATATTTATGTGCTATATAAACATAGACATAGATATATAGGCATAGATATACACTATATATACAACATCTTATATATATTATATATAATATATCCTATATATACATACTATGTATACATTTATACATTTATATACACACCTCAAATTTATTATAGACAATCAAATTATACATATCTATTATATATACATCATATATAGGTAATATGAATATATATCATCAGCTATAATAATAACCTTAAGAGGTATATATTGTCATCATTTTACAAATAGTCCTGCTTAAGCTAAGGGACCCGAAGGATCTTGTTTACAATTGTGCAGCCATTTAGCTGATGTTTAAACTAAAGTTCATCCTAAATTAAAACTTATGCTCGTAATCAAAAAAATCACTTCTTAAAAATTATTTGGCAAAGTTCGAGACCAGCCTGACCAACATGGAGAAACCCAATCTCTACTAAAAACACAAGAATTAGCTGGGCATGATGGCACATGCCTGTAATCCCAGCTACTCGGGAGGCTGAAGCAGGAGAATTGCTTGAACCCAGGAGGCGGAGGTTGCAGTGAGCCAAGACCACGCCACTGCATTCCAGCGTGGGCAACAAGAGCGAAACTCTGCCTCAAAAAAAAAAATTATTTGGCATATTTTAGAATCATGGATAAACTGTTTGTGGATATAGGGAACTAATTTAAATTCTGACTTTGTTATATAGCCTATACGTTTTGAGAAACATGAGAACTTGGACATACATTATGCAAAGAAAAAGAAAAGTAAGACAACTGTGCAGGTTTTCAGTAATGAAAGTGCATAACATTTATACAATAGTGAAAGATATAGTTTAATAGAACACAGAGTTTTGGAGGATTGGGGACAGAGTTACTCACGACACAGTGGCAGAGTTTAAGACTAGAAAATAAGACTGGAACTTGACTATGAAAAATTTTGAATTCAACGCAAAGAACTTTGGATATTATATTTCTTTGTTAGTAGGAAGAATAACAAAACAAATGCCATTTGTTGAACATTATCCATCAAGTACTGTGTTAGGTTTCTTATATGTTATCTCTATTTTTTCAATAAACACTGAAATATAACTTTAATTATTGGTGGGGAAACTGAGAATCAGAGGGATTCAGAACTTTTCTAGGAATTACAGAAGATCTGACAGGAGAGCAATCACATCTTACTTTCAGAAAATGAAGTAGTTTCATGGAAAATGATATATTAGAGGTCAACCTTGAACAACTGGAAGTATTTGAAAGTAAGAATATGAGAAGACATAATTGTAGGCTAAGGGAACAACTTAAAAGAAACATGGAAATAGAGAATTAATGAGGCACCTAAGAGTTTGGGGAGGGCAGCAACCTAATATGTAACCATGAAATTACTTTATAAGGTGAACTGCAAGATGAAAACTTGCTCAAACATATTCTTCTGAGTCTATATGCATTTCTTTTTTCCATCTTGCTGTATAGGCTCCGTAGAGGAATTTAAACAAGATTTCCTATTACTGAATTGGATGAACATCTTTAAAAACAGCTGTATCTTTATCAAAAGACAACATAATATTAATTTCTCACTGGTCTTGGGAACTCATGTAAAATGTATAGGCTGATTCTTAATTTTCTCTAGTGCAGGTGGCATGCTGTGGTGGGGGTGGCAGTGTGGAAGGGGAGGAAATTTGTAGCAAAATCAGTTAAGTCACGCAGACCCATGCATGGAATGACCTTGCTTGCGTGCCAAACTTCAGGCGGAACAGTAATGAGAAGGTAGCAGAACTAATCAATTTGGAACAGGGCCCATTTCCTCCATCAGTCGGGCCACTTAGAATGCAGGCAGTGTCCTGAGATTTTCCTCAAACTTGCCCTTTGAACACAGACACAATGCCTTCTCTTACATAACTCAACAGAAAATGTAGATTTGCCATCTAAAATATAAGCAGAATTTGTGTCCATGCTAATGCAGCTTTTTTTTATTATTATTATCCTTTTCCTTCTTCAACTTTTCCCTTTTTCAGACCTTATGGAATACTTAGTCCATTGTACTAAACCTAACTCCATGTCTTTGGTGACCCCCAGAAACCAAGACTACTTCAGGTATCCTTCTCATAGAATATTTGCATGTTCTTTCTGAATAAGCACCAAATTTCCTTGATCCTCAATGTTCTCATCTATGAAATGGAGACAAAACAGAGCTTTTATGCAGATTGAAAAAGAAAATGTATATAAAGCACCTATTAAGATTATTCATGAGTGTGTTTTAACCCTTCTCCCCAGATAGATCTACATTTGAAACATAGCTTTAGCACTAACTTGGTAATCTTAGGCAAGTTTCCTCATCTTTTTAAGCCTTGATTTTTGCCCTTTATAAAATAACAATCATTATATCAATCTTGTGAAATTGCTGTATAGATTAACTGATATGATATTTATGACATATTTAGTCAGTTGTTACTCACCTGTGTAATTTCTACAGCTCTTTTGAAAGTACATATGACTTGTACAATAGTGGGATATTAGGGAATGAAACACCAATTCAATAATTCCAAATTAAGGCCAAAGGCCTGAAGTCTGACATTTCTTTTAGTATGTGCTGCTCCATCTCACTTGTAGATGAATATATATTTTCACTTTCATGAGTGCTTTTGTCATTGGCTCCATTGACAAAAGCCCAGTAGAACCTTTCTCCCTAGAATTGCTTGAATCAGGGGCTTAAGGGGTTGATAATCTCTTATGTTTAGATGGTATCAAGCATCTTTGGTCAATGGTTCTGTTCAGTCATGCCCAGACAGCTTTAGCAAAGACAACTGTTCCCAAGATCGGCTAAGAAAATGCATTAGATTACAAATACAGAAGTTCCTCTGCTTAGGGACTTTCTTTTTATTATGATTATTGTTCATTTCAACTATTTTTTTTTTTTTAGGTTCAGGAGGTACACGTACAGGTTCATTACATGGGTATATTGTGTGATGCTGAGGTTTGGGGTATGAATGATACTGTTATCTAGGTAGTGAGCATAGTACCCAACAGGTAGTTTTTCAACCCTCTCTCCTCTGGTAGTCTCCAATGTCTATTGTTCCCATTTTTAGGGTGCTTAAGGACTCCCAAACTATGGTATTTCTAGATAGGGAAAAAGTTTTGAATCAAAGTAAAAACATATAATGTCTTTGTCCACCACTAACAGTTGGAGTGTTAGCCTACACAGCATCTAATAAGTCTACGAACAAAAGAATGTTCTTTCGACCATAATACAGCTTTTTGTAGAGTAGTCTCAGTGCTTGTAAATTCTCTGGAAACACACACACATACACATTTTCTGGATTTTTGTCAAGATAGTTGTATCTCAATCATGTAGAAAATGACAATAACATGTGCTTTTTTTCATTTGCAGTTTTTTCTGGACTACTTTCGAGTTAATGATAGAGAGGTGGATAAACTTTAAGAGACTGAGATGTTCCCTAAACAGGAACACAGTAAGAAGTTATGGAAAAAATGAATCATCATGTATAGTTAATTAGCAGGAAATAAACCAGTACACTGTAAGTTTCTAACAGGCTCCTCTCTTTTGGGTTCTATGCCAGGTTCTTTTCACATTTATTCCATGTGATCATCACAACTCCATGAGGTCAGAATCTTTGTGGACATCTATAAATGATGATTCAAGTGCTTGAACCTTAGGTTAATGATGATTTGACTCATTGGGATTTGTTGTCCAAGCATAGAGATACAACGTCTACATCATTTTCTAAGGATGATAAGTTTCGCTCATTAGAGGACCTTTTATTTAGCTGAATAACTGTGATGACTTTGGATAAGCACTGTTGGAAACGAGAGATCATTCAGAGTTGAATTATGTTGTCTAGTACAGGAAAGAATAATGTAAAATGCCAAGAGAAAAATATTGGAGAGATGAACTCTAAGTAAGTCAGAATGGTATTTTCTTACATTCAGAAAGGAAAAAGAAACCCCCAGTGACAACGAGTAGAAAAGAACTTCAGAGAAGTTGTATCTTTACATGGGGATATTTTTAAGTTGTCTGCTTAAAGATGTGTGATGTAATCTCATTCCTGTTCATTTTTCATACCTTTTTTTAGTTAAATATGTGCTGTTCACCAAATCTCTGGTACAAGTTAATCAATCAAAGGATTTCAAGAGGGTCGTTTCTGAATACAATTGTGTTGCAAGATAAAATAGCATCTTCTGTGAAACATGCAACCATGAAATAACACCTGTAGTTATGAAGCTAGAGTTCCAGGGGAAGACCTAACATGTGTGTGTGGGTTATGTATTTTGAACATCTAGCACATGGTTAAAAAAATACAACTCTCAAGATATATATATTGAGTTTGATTGAATTAAACAGATTTAAAAAACCTAGAAAGTGACGAAAATCAAGAATTCAATTCAAGAACAAAGAGGATGTTATTTAAACAATCATTAGAGTTCTTGCTTTCTTCATCAATGAAATTAGATTATTGGAAGATATGCTTTCAAAGACCCCATTAGTTCTTACATCCTTTATTTCTACAGACACGTCAGTTTATCGTCAGACACAGGCAAGGCCATAAATCTCAGGGCCTTTTCCAATGTGGTAAACAAGACACCAGAATTCCTTACTTTGCAGAAGTGCTATATTCTATATTTCCAGAATGAGTCAGAATTCTTATCTTGGCAGATCAATTCATGGGTCCCAAAGACTATCCAAGGAGAAAGTGATATCTGTCAATGATTTCTTAATGCCAAATGTTATATCCCAGATATGGTTTGGCTGTGTCCCCACATAAATCTCATCTTGAGTTGTAACTCACACAATTTCCATGTGTCAATTTCCATGAGGAACCAGTGGGAGGTGATTGGATTATGGGAGCAAGTCTTTCGTGTGCTGTTCTTGTGACAGTGAATGAGTCTCATGAGATCTGATGGTCTTCCCTGCACAAGTTCTCTTCTCTTGTCTGTCGCCATGTGAGACCTACCTTTCACCTTCCACCATGATTTTGAGGCCTCCCTAGCCATGTGGAACTGCATGGTCATTAAACCTCTTTCTTTTGTAAATTGCCTTTATCATCAGCATGAAAATGGACTAACACAATCCCTCTCTTGTTCCCATAGTTAAATAAATATGCTGGTATCTTCAGCCATTCCTTTATTATTTTATTCAAACATTTATTTGTTGAGTACTTATTATGTGCTGGGATCTAATCAAGACATAGAAGACTTAACAGTGAAGTGATAAAGACATTGTGCTCACAAAGCTTATAGTTCATGAGTATTGAAGACAAAAACAAAGTAAATGAATGAATGAAAAAATATAATCTCAGATCATTTTAAGTGCCATCACACAGGATGGTAAGATAGAGAGTGAGTAGACGGGATTACTTCATATGGGAAGATCAGAGAAGGTCCCTCAAAGAGTTAACATCTGAGCTGAGACCTGACTTTTGAGAAACTCATGAAAATATCTAGGTGATGGGTGTTCCTAGAGAGGGAACAGTAAGAGTAAATGCCTTAAAGTGAGACATTATCCCTGACTCTTCTATTGACTTTCAAAATCCAGTACTGTTTACTGCTTATTTTTGCCCTATTTATACTACTTTACTTTTCCCTTTCTGTTTCATAAAGGAATTGTCACTTTCTAACATGCTATATTCTTTACATTTCCATTTTCTGTATTGTTTATCTCTCTCCCCTTTCTGGGATTTAAGTTCCAAGAAGATAGGAAGCTTGATCTGTTATGTTCACTGATCTATCTTGAATACCTAGGAGAGTTCCTAGACACATGTGTTGCTTAACGTTTTTTTTAGTGAATGTGTGAAAACATCAATAATAAGTGGTTAGTAATAGAAACTGTTTACGAACAAAAAGAAAGGCAGTGTGACTGACACATTGTGAATATAGGGAAGTATGGTATGATAGGAAATAGAGATGGTAACATAAATCATGCACAGCTGTGTAGACCATATCATGGAGTCTGGTTCTTATTTTAAATGCGTTCATCCTCTACCAGATAATTTTGAGTGGGAGAATAAAGAGATCAAATTTACATTTTTAACAGATCACTATGGGTACTCCATGAAGGATGAATTTTAAGGCATGAGGGGAGAAGTAGAGAGATCTTCTAGGGAGTGAAGACATCATGATGCATAAGCTCACATCCTCAGGCCTAACGGATTGCTCACTGTGCGCTATTCTTCAAGTACAATTTGCATTAGCTTTACAGTAATGCATTATGGGGGATTTGCCAACTTCCTTTCTCCTGGCATGGTCAAAGGTAACAGCCTAGGGCTCAGTACAGAGCTAATCTGATAGAACATCTTTTATGCCAAGAAAATATAAGCATACGTCAGAGATGCTGCCTTGATTAAAAATACATGGACACTCTGTAGTTTTAAGCTGATGACATATGGCCTTTGATTGCCTGGCATTTTCAATTCATACAAGAACATCATGGTGCAGCATTATGGATTAGAAGACACATTTCGCTATCTTAAACAGAGGGGCTTTATGAGTTTTTGTTCTTCCCATCCCCATCCTCCATCACCTCCCCCCACCATTTCTTGCTCGGAGATTGAACTGTTCAATTAAGTCCTGATTAACTGTACTTCCAATTTTGTCATGAGAGTGATTTCCACAGCCTTGGCTGCTGCCTTTCTTAGTGAAAATTAGGGCTGGCTATGCACTAAAGATGAAGTGTTCATGCCATCCAGCTCTGTTTGCTGGAAAGTTCTCTTCCATGTTTCCTTCACTATTCTCCACCGCAGCTTTAACACCCTCACTCCAATCATGAAAAAGTGAATTAATCAATTTTTATATAAAGCATCTGCTATATTCATTTTCTGTTTTTGCTTAATACTCACCAAAATATTTCTCTGCCTTTCTGATTATGAAAGGCAAGACAAGGTAGTGATTATGAATATAGACTCTATCATAAATACACACACACACACAAACCACACACAAACATTGGAATTGTGGATCTATCACAAACTAGCTCTGAGATCCTAGCTCAAGTAAATGGATACCTTTGATTCTCAATTCTCTTTTCAGTGATGGGAAAAATTATAGTTCCTTCTTGCTGAGAGAATACCAGGAGGCCATGCCATGAGGTAATATTGTATAAAGGGTTTAGCACAGTGCGAGCAAAATAGTAACTCCATTAAAAGTTCTGGCTGCTATTATTCTTCAATATTTCTGTATGTGCTCTACACATATTAGCTGCTTAACTAACATTTTTTAAGTTAACCACTTAAGAGAAGTCATGATTCATTATTAACTGTAGGTGTGCCAATTCAATTCCTTCTCATCTGTGATTGCTTTCCATAACACACCAATCAAAAACAGTATTTCTTTCCTTCTCTGGCTTATATTTCTTCATCCATTGTGCACCCAAAATGGCATAGGAATTAACACCACCAGTGTGGAAGCCAAACTGCCTAGGTTTGCATTTGGGCCAAAATACATTCTAACTATATGATGTGTTCTGAATGTTGGCATCCCCACAGCATTCATCTGTTGAAACTCAATTTCCAATGCAACAGTATTAAGAGGTGATGCCTCTGGGAGGTGATTAGGTCACGAGGGCTGTGCCCTCACGAACGGGATTGGTGCCCTAGTAAGACAGGTTTTCTAGAGCTTGTTTGTTACTTCTGCTTATGAGGCTACATAGAAGGCACTGTCTCTAAAGCAGTCAGCCCTCATCAAACCCCAAATCTACTGAAACCTTGATCTTAGACTTCTCATCTTCCAAAATAGTGATCCATACATTTCTATTGTTTATAAATTACCTAGTTTAAGGTAATATTTTATAGTAGCCCAAACAGAGATATTGTGAGACCTTGCAGAAGTCCCATGACCTGCTTGAACTATGATTTTTTTCATCTAGAAAATGAAGGTAATAGTTCCACTCACCATATATGCGTGCTGTGAGGATTAACTAGATAATACCTGTAAAAGCCTTAGAACAGAAACTAGATTAAAGTAAGTGATCAATAAATAAATAGTCTCATTATCATCATTATTATTTTCTATTTTTGCCCTCTGATAGCTCTTATACAGACTTGAAGATAAATTATCATATGTTAAGTGTGTTTTATTTCCTCTAAAAGAAGCTTGAACTTCTAATGTATGTACTATTCTTGTGGTGACAGTAGGCATGTTCTGTTACCAGGGGTGACTGGGAAAAAGAGTGACCACCATGCTGGTTTGCTTATGTCTAAGTACTATCACTGAAAGTTCTATGTTTTGGAAAATCCCTCCGTCCTGGGACAACTAGACTGGATAGTCATCTTGGCAGGCTGGAGGAGATTAAGGTTTATAATTTGACCTATTTTACAAAGAAAAGATGGAATATGGGAAGAGGATAGCAATTGGACTCAAATGTGGAAAAGATAATAAATATTTGTTTATCAGGAAAGCAGAATGTGTGAGAGCTATGGTAGTAGCAAACCATCTACTACGTGAAACCTTGATCCTAGAAACATGAAGAAGATAATCAGAGTAGTCTAAATAAAGGCAGAAGGAGGGTATCAATGCTAATTGAGCGCCGCATTTTTACATATGTGAAATTAAGTCCGTATGTTTCTAAACCAATCAAGATAAACCAATCAACAAGAAAATATTAACTGACCACATGTTATGTACCAGGCTTTTGCTGGGCTCTTCACATCATCTTAATAATTTTTCCTAACAATCCAGTGTACTTGTTAGAATACCAATATTGCAGATCAGAATTTTTTAGGGTGAGACCCAAGCTTTAGTTTATTGTAAAGCTCCCCAAGTGATTCCAGTATGTACCCTCATAGGTTTCTAAACTAATTCATCTGAGGTGCAGCGTGGCCACTGGGATTTTAAAAATCTTCCCAGCTATAGTCAGTTGAATACTATTTCTCAAATATTTATGTACTCCTAGAACCCAGAGATTGACCTGATTTGGAAATAGGGTCTTTGCAGATGGAAACTTAAGATGTAGATGTTTTGTCTCGTAGATATTAATGTTAAGATAAGATCATACTGAGTTAAACTGGGTCCTAAATCCAATGACTGGTGTCTTTATAAGACAAAGAGAGGACAAAGAAATACATACACAGGAAGGGAGGCTATGTGACGATGGAGGCAGAGATTGGGGTGGTGTAGTTACCAGTAAAAAAATAGCTAAGGATTGCCAGGAGCCACATGAAGATAGGGCAAGGAAGGATTATTTTCGACAGTCTTTACAGAGAAAGCATAGCCCAGCCAACACTTTAAATTCAAATTTCTGGCCTTTCGAAGTGTGAAAGAATAGACTCCTGTTGTTTTAAGACAACCAGTTTGTGGTAATTGGTTATGGCAACCACAGGAAACTAATAATATCAGGTAATTCTAATAACTACTGTTGTAGGTGGCTCACCCTGAATCACATTAAGTCATCTTGCCTTTTCCTCCTTCATCAGGGCATAAATTCCCTCTAAGATGTCTCTCACAGTTGCCCTTAAACGACACAACAGCTACTTCTAAAAGACCCCATATGACCCTTGTAGGGCAACACGGACACTTGCATTTCAGGAATCATGCACCCAATCCAGGTCTGCCCCTATAGATTCGTTCCCCT
Source organism: Macaca fascicularis (assembly GCF_037993035.2). Classification (NCBI taxonomy): domain Eukaryota; kingdom Metazoa; phylum Chordata; class Mammalia; order Primates; family Cercopithecidae; genus Macaca; species Macaca fascicularis. The sequence goes on from NC_088389.1 coordinate 39,038,410, forward strand.
TTCTTTTAAAATACTCCCTCTATGACTATTCTGAAGAGAAGATTTTCAAAGAGAAAAGAGCAATCATTACAGTTGAGAAACTGCTCTTGAAACTTATTAGCTCGTGACTCATACTCCTGAAAGGAGCTAATACCTTAATTTTATATTTCTCTGCTCAAATGCAGACCAAGACGTAAACTGAAATGAAACTTTACACTAATGGCTTCTTAATTATACCCATCTAAAAGCAATTACCTGAGTTTTAGCAGATACAAAGGTAGGGTTGATGGGACCAGCAGATGAGAAATAAGATGAAAGGTCATCTGCAAAAAAAGATCAGCGGAAAGGAGATAAAACACAGTGAGGAGAAAAAAAAAATGGAGATAAGTAAAGGTTGATAAATTCCTAACAATAGTTTTGCCTCATTTCTGAAACAAGTTTGCCCCTCTCTCCCCTAACTCAGAAATGAGACAAAAGAAGAAATGTATTATTTCAAGGGAGAAACTGACTAGATAGGAGACCTTGATCTCTGAACTACGATTACTTTATGCCATATTTTGAACGAAAATGTACTAAATTGCAGAACCGGGATTCTAAGACTAGAGTGATTGAATAAACATTCTTAGTAATTTATTCATTAAAAAGGAGCATACATAACATGAGCCTAGTTTGCAAAATCATATGTAGTATTCATTGTGTGTTTATCATGTGTGTGCGTATGCACAGGCATAGAAGAATTTCACTACAATTTTCAATTGTCTTCTGAGTGGGAGATTTTGATGGCACTCTACTTGATGCCATGCGCTTTTCTATTTTGTTTGAATTATTTACAATGGGCATACATTTATTGTGGATGAAAGGAAAATCCTAAAAATAACAATCAGATATAAATAAGCCAATGTAGCAGAAAGAAGTCAAGTTAAATTGATTTTATTTCTCCCCATTAAAAACTGCACTGACTTATCGATTCGAATTTGGGAGCAGGCTTGACACATTTCTGAACATAGAGCAGGGTCTCAAACTGAGACCTGTGGGTCAGAATTCATGCCACAGGGCACATGTTTTATTTCAGTCTGCAAAGTCATCAAGCATTTTAAAATGTTAATGCATTTGGATGCTCTCTTTAGTCTAATTTGTCCCCTTCCTTCCTTTTGTTCTGTCTTCCTTCCTTCTTTCCATTTCTGTCTGTCTTTTACACACACACTGAGTTCATTTCACTTACTTCTTTTCAATTGCCTGACTCTTACCACTTGGGTTTGCAACCCTCTGCAGTAAGATGGAGTCTGTCTATTCTCCTTTTGATGAATAAAATCAAGATAGGTGTAAATGAAGCGGTCTTCAATAAGAGTGATAGGTCTTCAAGTCCTTCATAATTTTCCTACTTTCCCTCTCATACTTTAGTCATTTGCGCCATCTCTTTATTATTTTTATTCCAAAAGCTGACATACGTTCTCTGTAGCCAGAAACCAGTTATAGATTAAGCATCATGAGCACAATACCAACTTCTAATTAATGATGCCCATTCAAAAACCTGCATTTTTTGCAATGTTTCTAGATTTAGAGTCAGTAGTAAGAGTTGGTTTACAGTCAGATAAGATCCTATGTCCTATTGCAGCATTTAGATATTTTTCAACTTTGGGACAGAATTCAAAAGACACAAAAACCTTTCTATCAGCACCAACAAAATTAAAAACAAAGTTAACATATGTTAGTTGTTTTCTGTGCTCCCTATTCTATTAGTTACTTTGTAAGTGATCATTAATTTTAATTTTCATAAGAATCCTCTGGAGCAAGTTTTATTCCTACTTTACAGATGAGGACATGACACTTATTGAAATAAATAAAATTCTGACAATAGCACATCTTTAAGTGCTAGCAAAAAAAATCAACAACCTAAGTTAGTCTGATACCAAGGCATGAACAATTTCCCTAGGTAGATTCCTGAAACAGATCTTTGGATACGGGTGTGCTAGAGCTGGCTGGCCTTGGCTTACAGATTCTGATTATGTGCATCCATTCCCCAGGCCTCGGTTCAGTGATGTCATATTGGTAGCTTGAAATTAGCCATGATGGGAGTATTTCCAGCCTCAAAATTGGCACATGCTAAAAATCAGATTTTGCGGGGGAGAGGACTTGTCAAGCACTGACTGGCATACCACTGCTTCTAAACTAGAATAAAGTTCCTTTCATTCACTGAGTTTTTTGTTAAGGCTCTACTGTTTGTCAGGCATATGATTGACACCAGAGAGACAAATGGTACCAGGATGACTCCTGATTTCAGAAATACACAGGTTAGTAAAATTTGACATCAAAGAAAACCAAAGATCATAATATCAAACAAACATCAAAGCAAGAAGTAAAAAGTAACCTCACTATGCCATAAAGAGAATAAGGATTAGAGATTTTCTAAAGTAAATTACAGATCATAAGTAAAATTCTAATAAGAATTGTTAAGATGAATTCTTCTTATTTACCTCTTTAACTTTCAAATTATATCAAATCCAGTTCACACTAACTGAAGCCATAAGGCTTAAGTCTTTTGTATTAAGGCTTTTTCATTGCTGCTCTTTTGACTGTTTTTGTTGTTGTTTCTTGTTTCTTATTATGTAACATGCAGAAATATACACTATTTTATTTGAAATGTTTTTTCTCTCTAAATAGTCAGAGCTATTCTTTTATTTTCATCTTCTCTGTTAATTATAAGAGTGAATGTCATGTCCTCAGGAAGGAATTTTATTATCATCCACATTAAGACGTTTCCATAGTCACCTATTTTCATTTTTCTGTGTTATGGATAGAATTGTATTACTTTCCCACCCTCCACCCCCAAATATGTTGAAGTTGGAACCTTCAGGGCCTCAGAATATGATCTTATTTGGAAATAATATTTTTGAAGATGTAATTAGTTAAGTTAAAATGAGCTCATTGGAGTGGGTCCTAATTCAATATGATGTTTTCTTTTTAAAGGGGAAATTTGGACCCAGAGACACATATGCACAGAGGGAAGCCAATGTGAAGACAAAGAGGAGACTGTCATGAAGGCAAAAACTGTGGTGATGAATTTACAAGTCAAGGAATGCCAAAGATTGCCAGCAAACCACTAGAATCTAGGAGAGAGGCATGAAATAAATTCTTTCTCACAGCCCTCAGAAGGAACCAAGTCTCCTGACACCTTGATCTCGGACTTCTATCCTCCAGAACTGTGAGGCAATAAATGTCTGTGCTTGGGGGTACTTAGATATGGCAGCTCTAGTAAACTCATATACTCTCATATACTCTGTTTCAATTTTATCTTTCTGTCTACTTTCTTGTTTACTTACAGTCATGTGTCACTTAACAACCTGGATACGTTCTGAGAAATGCATCATTAGACAATTTTGTCATTGTAGGAACATCATAGAGCATACTTTCACAAACCAACATGGTACAGCCTACTACACACTTAGACTATATAGTACAGCCTATTGTTCCCTAGGCCACTAACCTGTACAGCATGTTATCATACTGAATACTCTAGGCAGTTGTAACACAATGGTATTTGTATATCTAAACATAGAAAAAATGCAGTAGAAATATGGCATAAAGGATAAAAAATGATACAGTATATGGGGCATTTCTCACAAATGGAACCTGCAGGACTGGAAGATGCTCTGGAAGAGTAAATGATTAAGTGCTGAGTGACTACGAAGGCCTAGGACATTGCTGTACACTACTGTAGACTTTATACATGCTGTTCACTTAGGTTGCACTAAGTTTATTTAAAAATTAAGTAATTGCACTACAATGTGGGTATGGCTACACACTAGGCCAGAGAAATTTTTTAGCTCCATTATAGTCCTATGGGACCACCATTGCATATGCAGTTGGTTGTTGACTGAAATGTTGTTATGCTGCTCATGACGATTTGTTTTACTCTCTCCTCACCTTGGGTGGTGGGGACCTCTTGTTCAATGCCACACCTGGTCCTTGATTACTGTCTGCCATATGATTAATATTCAGAAAATATTCTTGGGAACAATAAAGGGAAGTTTATTGATATAGCTTAAGGAAAAGCTAGAAATATATTTTTAGATTTTTAGGTAAGTTTTGATGAAGGAACTTGATGTCACCAAAATCTACTCTCTCTCTCTGTCTCTCAGTCTCCTGGATAGTGATAACAGCTTTGTCCTATGTCTGGCTTCTCTAGTGGAAACAAGATTGCTCCAATTGCTCCAGATTTTATTAGTCAGGATTTTTAGTTATAAGCAAAAGTGGCTAACACTAAAATAAATACTCTAAAATTAGGAAAGATTTCACATGATTCTTGGGGGAACCAAATACAATAGATAGTTGCTCCCTTGGGCCACCTGCGTCCATGTTCAAATTCAGCAGAGAGAAAACATGGACTTCTCTGCTAACACAAATGAAGGTCTGGAACCTATTCTCACTTGCCCTCATTGGCTAGAATGAGGACATCATGGGTTCATCCTGGGTCCAGTGACCATGTTACTGTGGCCAGGCGCAAGGGGTAGAGCCTGAAGGTGGGATCATTGCCACCAAACTCAAAGACTTAGGCAGGCTAACTGGGGAGTTTCAGCCCGAAGACAAAACCAAAAATACTCTCCACATTTTCCAAATATAGAAAGACATTTAAAATATTGAACCACCAGCCACTGCCAGCATGACACGTACCAAACAAACACTTACCACGTCTGAACTGGTGTATTTTCTCTGCTTTTCTTCTAAGTTCTACTCTTCCAGATTAACTACTTTGTTTACCTTGCAGAACCCAAATTCAAATTAAACTGACACTTGCATTACTTACATTCCTTTTTCAAAGTGTGATGACTCAATAAATGGATTTGAATGGTTTGAAAAGATTTTCCGCATCTCAAAAGCACCCAACTGACCCTTTAAAGATACAAACCTCTGTTCAAAATGGATAGATTCCTGAATGTGGGTCTTAATATATAAACCAATCATTAAACATGGTTCTATCTACAATTCAGAAAGAGAGAAGGCAGAACATTTCTCAATTTATTTTTCCTTATTGTTGTGAAGGGAGGATTATTCCCTTTACCAATTGGTTTTATGTTTTTAAGTTTTCTTGATTGATGCTCTGGGTAAAAGCTTCAAATGAACAAAATTTCTGCTAAAAGCCGTACTTATGTGATTCGCTCAAACCACTAGCATTTAAAGGCTAGGAAGCACTGGTTTCTAGGGTATAGAATAAAAGGATTTAAGAACACAATTAGTAACTTGTTCCAGCAATTAGAGCTGAGTTTAATTACAAACTAACCTCTTGATAGACCATTTGACAGTCAGTGCGAAGTGAGAGAAAGAGATCAGAAAACTGCTAGAAGCAGCAACAAAAAAACTTTCCCACATATTTATTTTTGCTCACATTATCTCCAGGCCTGGTGTTGCTTTTATGAGAAAAAGGTAACAGATTTTGTTCTTTAAAATGTGTTTTTTTTCTTTTAAAAAATACTTGGCAACATGGTTTTATTTTTGCATGCTTTCTCTTCCACCAATCCAAGAGCCAAGTCAGGACCCTGGATTTACTGCTCATCTCACACTAATGATACCCCGTGTGTCCCGTCTCCATCCCCAGAGACATGTCTCCTTAGTGGAGAGGAGGAAACCAAGCCTACTCAGAGCTTAAGGTATTAAAGTATAATAGGGCTTAGATTATCTGGCCCAACTGAAACATACTACAGGTGTGCCCGAATGAGTTCTGGAGAGGATGCACCTGGCTCAAGATCATGGGGCAGAGCTTGGACTAAGTCCTCAACATATGATTCTATAGGCTAAGTCGGGCAAGGGCCACTCTTTGGAACAAAGATAGGGTTTATAGTTCCTGTGGCTGCTTTGGAGCAATTTAATTTCTTCCTATTAGCATTTCCCAAAATGCGGACCTCAAAAAGATCAATAGGAGGTCAATTTTACAACGGTGCATTTTTTTTTCCCCTTAAGTACCAGGACTCAGATCCATTTAGTGAGCATATTGCATTGCTATAGCTCTATGCAGAGCCGTGCTGGCTCTGTGCACAGAGCCAATTACATTAGAGGCAGAACCGAGCTAAGTGGGAGACAGCATGTGGTTAGAAATTAGGAGAATTGGTATGATGTCCTATTCTGCTATTTTTTAGCCATAAGCAAGCCCTGTCACCTCACTTATATCACTTCCCTTGACTTCTGAATGGGAAAAAAAATACTTTCTTACTCTACATTGCATATGTTAAGCAAATATTATTGGGCACATACAATGTGCTAGATACTGTCCTAGGTTCTAGAAATATAGTGCAAATGAAACAAAGGCCCTGAACTCACAGAGCTTACCTTATAACCTGAGAAGGTCTCTGACAAGGTGACCGTTTCAGTAGGAGGATAAAGAAAATAAGGGAATGTGTCATGTGACAAGTCAAAAGAGAAGCATTCAAAGCTGAGGGATTAGATCGTCCTTAGTTCCTGATGCTGGACACAGCAGGCATGACTGATGCAGAGCAAGAAATCCATAATTTTACATGAATCAAATGCTTAGTGTATGAAATAAAACTGAGAAGGTCGTAAAAATCTATGCTCATTATATATAATATTATTCTTATTAATGAAATCTGTTCTGTTAAGATTATATACAAATGAGTCATGTTTTCTGATTTTTTCTAATTCTCTGAAATCAATGCATAACACTTATATAATTTATTTATTTATATTTATTTATTTTTGAGAATGAGTCTTGCTCTGTTACCAGGCTGGAGTACAGTGGCGTGATCTCAGCTCACTGCAACCTCTGCCTCCCAGGTTCAAGCGATTCTCCTGCCTCAACCTCTCAAGTAGCTGGGACTACAGGCACGTGCCACTACGCCCAGCTAATATTTGTATTTTTAGTAGAGACAAGGTTTCACCATGTTGGCCAGGATAGTCTATATCTTTTGACTGTGTGATCCACCTGCCCCGGCCTCCCAAAGTGCTGAGATTATAGGCATGAGCCAGTACGCCCAGCCTATATAATGTATTTCTTTAAGCAGTTGTTAAAATTGTAAGATATGAAACCAGTAAACACTGTGCTGGTTTGAACACTTTGAACGCCAGCACTTTGGGGTTTCAGGTGGAGGTGAGAGGATCACTCAAGGTTCAAGATCAGTCTGGGAGATTTACTGAAACCTCACCTGTACACAAATTTTTTTAAAAAAATTCTCCAAGCATGTTGGCATGTGCCTATAGTCTGACCTACTTGGGAGAGTGAGGTGGGAGGATTGCCTGAGCCCAGGAGGCTTCAGTGAGCCGAGATGGTACCACCACACTCTACCCTGGGTAACAGGGCGAGACCCTGCCTCGAAAAAAACAAACAAAAAACACTGGGCCCTAGTGTACTAATTTCATGTTTGGCAGAATCTTGGTTCCCTGTTCTCTTTGGCTACTTTGCTGTTTATGGGATGGTTTAACTTAATCTTCCAAGTACTTGGGTTACTTTTAGCTGGGAGATTCTTTGAGCAAAGGAAGAGTTGGGAAGATCCTCCCTTACCTGCCCCCATCTCCTTTCCTAACTCTTAGTAGTTTTTGCCAAGGTTCCTGAGTTCCCAAAGTTTCTCCTGGGTCACACAGCCTGAAAACATTTCTTGGGCTAAGCCTAGAGGCATTAGCTGGGTACACAGGCAGCAGAAAGCTGCACAGTTTCTTTCCCTTTGTTGTGATGATATTGTGATGGAATTACATATACAACTTCCATCAGATATTGTGATTTTTTTATTGTTGTTGTTTTGAGACAGGGTCCTGCTCTGTGGCCTAGGTTGGGGGGCAATGGCCTGATCACAGCTCACTGCAGACTTGACATCCCATACCCAAGAAGTCCTCCCATTTCAGCCTCCCAAGTAGCTGGGACTACGGGTGTGCGTTACTACACGCAGCTAATTTTTAAAATGTTCTGGAGAGAGAGAGAGGGAGAGAGTCTAGCTATGATGGCTAGGCTGGTCTGAAACTCTGGGTTCAAGTGATCCTCCCACTTCAGCCTCCCAAAGTGCTGGGATTACAAGTGTGAGCCACTACTCAGGACTGCTTGCTTGTTTTACTCTACTGCACATTATGTACTCTTTTTATTTTATTTTGTTAAGTTTATATATCATCTGGTGGACACAAAATATCAAGATTTAGCTGACACCCTCACTAAGTTTACAAGTAAATAAAATGATGCCTTATTAGCAGTAATGATATTATTTTCATTAATTAGCACATTGATAATTCATAATCAATGATGTCAAACATTTATTGAGAAATCAGGTTCCCTTTACATTCTTTAACTGAATTCTCAAAGTAACTCCATGATGGGCATTGTAATGCTTAGATCACAGATGAGAATAATGAGGAAGAAACAGGGCAAGTAACTTGTCCAAAGTCACACACCTTCTAAGTGGAAGAATTTCCAGCTGTTAGACTCTGCTTCTAGCCACTATACTTCATCGCCACTCCTATTCATTGGGACACTTTTCGAGATAAGATTAAATTATTTGATTTATTTCAGTAGTCCTTGACTATAGGTCTTATTACAACTGCCTCATTTTCATAAATAAAAAAGTATATTCTGTACAAGTTAAGTGATTAAACACAAATTTACCCAGCACCAGGTGATAGACCCAGGAGTCAAACACCAACAAGTCATAGACCTAGGATTCAAACACCAAAATCATGGCTTTAATTCAAGGGCACACACACACACACACACACACACACACAAGCCTAGGGAAAAATGTACAAAGAAAAATATGAATTAGAAAATTAGGACTCAAGATATATAACTGAATAGTAATAAATTTTCCAGGTAGCTGAGAGATTATGGGAAGCACTTGGAACTCCAAAGATCTGAGATCTAATCAAGCCCCTGTCACTACTACTGTAACTACTTTCCTAAGCAGAAGGTTTGGGACATAACGGTACCTTGTCTTAGCACCTTAGAGTCATGGTTATGAAAACTGACAATTGCTCTTGCTGTGACAGAGTGAAAATCTCAGTATCCACCAGTGTGCAGAAGGATGTATTTTCCTACATTGAGTGGACTAAAATTTACTTGTTTTCTAAGATTTTTATCTCTTGGTTTTGTTTGCCTCAGTTTCCATCCTAGTTGGCAAACATTCTCTAATCACTTTTCATCTGTCAGAGCCAGGAGGGAGAGGAGACATTCCCCAGAGAACCTGAGGAAAAACTCTGTGTGTGTGTGTGTGTGTGTGTGTGTGTGTGTGTGTGTGAGACACAGAGAGAGAGAGAGAGAGAGAGAGAGAGAGAGAGAGAGATTGAAACAAAGGATACAAAATTGCCATTTTTATGATGTGTTGTCTCTTTGTTAAATTTTTTGTTCCTTTAATTTTTTCCTGACTGTGAAAGTATTTACTTGACATTTGAAGTGCTATTAACCAAGATTATAAAAATTTTTATGTCTATCCAAAGGGTAACATGGGTTTCAGGAAGACTGAGAAATACTGTTCCAAGATGGCATCCCTGTTTTTGTGCTAAATGTGTGGCTTGACTTTGTCGTGTGCTCCTCCCCGTCCTCTTAGTCCTCAGGAAATTATGTGCCCAGGAATGGGCCACAAGAACACCATTAAAAACAAGCTGCTTACGATATCAAAAATTCCTTCAGGGTTGAGAGTGGTGGCTCATACTTGTAATCCCAGCACTTTGGGAGGCCGAGGTGAGAATATCACTTTAGTCCAGGAATTTGAGACCAATCTGGGAAACACAGTAAGACCTTATCTCTACAAAACATTAATTTTTTTTTAATTAGCCAGGCACAGTGGTGCACACCTGTAGTCACACACACACACACACAACTACTCAGGAGTAGCTGAGGGACGATGGCTGGAGCCCAAGAGGTCGAGGCTGCAGTGAGCCTTGATTGCACCACTGCACTCCAGCCTAGACAACACCACCACCCTATATCAAACAAACACAGACAGAAATCCTTCAAGTCTATTTGTGTTTATGTCTTGGTTTTGACTTTTACTAATGGTACTGAATCTTGGATTGAGTAAGGTTAACAACAGTAGAAGCCATAACAATCCCTTTAATATATGCTATTACTAGGTTTCTGTTATCCACGTGATCGCACTATCACTTATTGTACTCGATCCTCATGGAAAACTTGGTAAAATACAACACACCAGATTTATCTTTCTACATTTGGTCTGTTACTCTTTTGGGCAGATGTTTTTATTCACAAATTGATTTAAGGGACAATTGTCAGGTCGATTGAAGAGTTGGCTCAACACCCATTTGGTTTTTCATCATTTATGTAAATGTATTATGTAGGCTACTGTGTATTGAGATATGCTGTTTGCACAATCTTCTGGGATGCATTGTAGGGATTTTCTTTCACCTATGTAAAGTGTAAATGTATACATTTATCCTAAGTTTATCTCCTCACAACATTTTTATTCATTTTCAAGTAAGAAATGGACTAGGAATGGGGAATATTACAGAATATATCCTACTTTGTTTTCTAGTGGTGCTTATACTATTCCTTTTTCTTAAAAAAAAAATGACCTGTGATCATCACATTTTTGCTGCAGAGTGGAAATAAATATCTTTTCTCCTAAATCTAGAGTACCTCATAAGGTTCATTTGTAAATATGCATTGTATCATTGGGAATGACATACATGCTATTTCCTTTAGTAGGTATAAAGTTCTTTGAGGGCAGGAAGCATTTACTTCCCCAACTTCTCTTGAGGGCAGGTCATTTACTTATCTTACTTATTCCCTTATCCCAAGCCATGTGCACCAATGGGCTCAAAGTTGATTCTCTGATGATGACATATAGTCACTTTATTCACATCTTGCATTGTTGTGTTAACCTGACTTTTATCCTCCCCTTGTTCTTCTCAGACTGCAGAGGTCATATTTGTTTCCTGTGTCAGGGAGGGATCTGGTGAAAGAAATTAACATTACAAATCAGCTAAGCCTAGTGAACCATGCCAGATGCTTGCAGTTCTGCTATTTCATGGGGCAAGTGGAGTAGGGAGATTGAAATAGACTCCAGAGCTTCAGTACATAGGTTTGAATACTAATACTACTTATTAGCTCTGTGGTCTTGTCAAATTATTTAACCTGTTTGTACCTAACTTTTCCCATTTGTAAAACGAGGGCACCAATTATGCCTACTTCATTAATAGTTAAGAGTATTAAAATAAATAAACCACACAAATTGCTTAGAATTCATGCTGCGCATATAAAAAAGACTCAATAAGTATTAGCTCATGTAATTTTGTCCTAATACAACATTGCAAGATAAATGTTTACATGTGAATACTGTTTACAAATGATAAAACTAAACACACGTTAAGGAATGTAGTTAATAACTGATAGAAAAACATAGTATGAACTCATTTCTAGAGGATGATAATAAGAATATGAAAGAATCAAGAATAGCCATACAATTTATTATGTTTCATATGTACCCTGTGGTGTGCTAAAAGCTTTGTAGACACTATGTCATTTAAACTGCAATAACACAGAGGCAGTTTCTATTACTGTCCAAATTTTACAAACGGTGACTTCTTGCCTTGTAAAGGTGACATTAAGTGTCCTAGACAAAGTAGCCAGTTAGTGGCAGAGCCAGGACTGTCTGATCTCAAGCTCACATACTTTGCTTCAACTCTACCAAGGTGCCTGCCAAAATGGAAAGCCATTCTTTGCTCTAAAAGGTAAAGGGTTCAAATAGTAGAGAGTGTGCATGTGTGTGTGTGTTGGCAGGGAAGGGGACGTAATGAATGAAGAGTAGGAACTGGATGTTGGTAAAAGAATGAATATAAGCAGCATTTTGAAAGAGAGCCATTTAGAAGCAAGATTACAGAATCTGTTTGAAGATTTTCCCAGAGGACACGTTAAAAAGATGGCATGCACGCAACTTAACGAGAGGTTAGCTGAAATGCACTGGGCTCTGTGTAGGCGAGATGCGCACTGAAAATTAAATCCACTTTGGAAATGTTAATAAATGCATACACATGTTCTTGTTTGTAACGTGCTCCTTGTTTTTCTCATTTTATTCATGCTAGAACAACGTGAGGGCGTCTCTGTTGGGTCTCCTGGGACCTGCCTTTCCCCCTCTGGTTGTTTTGCTTTCTCTCTCTGTTTCTCCCCATCCCACACCCATGCTCCCTGAATGCGATTTCACAGATTCAGACATCTAGGACCCAAGAGGGTGTCTATGCAGCAGGAATGAAGAATGGGAGAGCAGATTCTTCAGTCTTCTAGAAGACACATCACATGGTAGTCATAGTGATGTTAAAACCAATAATATCAGATTACTCTCTCAATTAAAGATGTCTAAGGGTTTAATATCAGATTACTCTCTCGATTAAAGATGTCTGTGGCTTATACAACAAAGTTCAAAGACTTCTGCAAGACGTTTAAGGCTTGAGGGAGTTGAACACCTTCCAGCCCTACCTGGCTGTCCTGACCATTCATGCCCTCTACATTTTCCCTGGCAGTCCCTTTCTACTGCCAATCTTCTTCAGTCATATCTAATTCAAATGTGGCCTTCTTTATCAAGCTTTCCATGCAGTTTCCCAGGGAAAGTCAGTGGCTCTGGGTTCTTGGTTTCTCTTGCACTTCATGTTCACCTTTTATGAGCCATTAATGTTAGTATTAATAACTAGCTTTCATTTATTAAATGCTTAACATGTAAGGATTGTTCCTAAACATGGTATATAACTTTTCTCATTTAGTTTACCTAATAAATGTGTTAGATCCATTTAGCACATGCTTAAGGTCCTATCACCAAGAGTGGCAGAGCCAGGATGAGTGTTCTAATTCCTTTGACTTCAACATCTGTACCATTAATAATTACCTTTGGCCAGTATTTTACAACAGTGAACAGTGATTACTCACATGTGAGACTCACTTTACTGCTAGCCCCTTAAAATACTTGAAAGCGGCACTGATTTCTTCATTTTCTGGAGGCAGCAGGGTGGAGTAGTGAGAAAAACATATGTAATATTTTAGAGTTACTCAGACCTGGTTGAAACTGTAGCTCCTTTATTAACTGTGTGAGTTTAAACAAGTTACTGAATCTCTGAAAATCAATCTCTACCTCTGTCTCTGAGAAGTAGCAGTACCAATTATATAGAGCTGTGAAAAATAGAGGTCACATTTTCATAATACTGATATTATTGCAGCCACTCACTATAAGCTAGTTCCCTTTTTCTTTCTTTCTTTCTTTCTTTTTTTTTTTTTTTTTTAAATGTATCTGCCCAATATCCTGGCCTAGAGTAGACACCCAGTAAAGAATACAGCAAAGCTGGGAAGTGAAAGATCTCTCCAATAAAAATTACAAAACACTGCTCAAAGAAATGAGAGAAGATACCAACAAATAGAAAAACATCCCATGCTCATGGAAAGACTCAATATCATTAAAACGTCATACTGCCCAAAGCAATTTATAGGTACAATGCTATTCCTATCAAACTACCAATGACATTCTTCACAGAACTAGAAAAAAATATTTTAAAGTCAATATGGAAACAAAATCCCCAAATAACCAAGGCAGTCTTAAACAAAAAGAATTAAGCTGAAAACATCTCGTCACTCAACTTCAAACTATACTACAGGGGTACAGAATTCAAAACAGCATGGTACTGGCACAAAAACAGGCAGATAGACCAATAGAACAGAATAGAGAGCCCAGAAACAAGGCAACACACCTACAATCATATGATCTTTGACAAAGCTTACAAAAACATGTAACAGTCAAACACTCCCTATTCAATAAATGGTGCTGGGATAACTGGCTAGCCATATGTAAAATATTGAAGCTGGACCTCTTCTTTATGCCATATACAAAAATCAACTCAAGAGGAATTAAAGCCTTAAATGTAAAACCAAAACTATATATATATATAAAAAAAGTAGAAGACAACCTAGGCTATACAATCCTGGACATAGGAAGAGGCAAAGATTTGAAGACAAAGACATCAAAAGCAATCACAACAAAAGCAAAAATTGACAAATGCCATCTAGTTAAACCAAAGAGCTTCTGCACAGCAAAAGAAACTATCAACAGAGTAAACAGACAAGTTACAGAAAGGGAGAAAATTTTTGCAAACTAAGCATCTGACAAAGGTCTAATATTCAGCATCTACAAGGAACTTAAACAAATTTACAAGAGAAAAATAAAGAGCCCCATTAAAAGAGTGGGCAAAGAACATGAACAGACATTTTTCAAAAGAAGACATATATTCAGCCAACAAGCATATGAAAAAAGCTCAACATCACTGACCATTAGGAAAATGCAGATCAAAACCACAATGAGATACCTTCACATATCAGTCAGGATAGCCATTATTATAAAGTAAAAAAAACAACAGATGCTAGTGATGTTGCAAAGATAAAGGAACACATACACTTTTGATGGGAGTGTAAACTAGTTCAGCCATTGTGGAAGACAGTGTGGTGATTCCTCAAATTGCTAAAAGCAGAATTTCCATTTGACCCAGCAATTCCATTACTGGGCATATCATCAGAGGAATATAAATCATTCTACCATAAAGACACATGCATGCAAATGTTCATCGTAACACTATTCACAAGAGGAAAGACATGGAGTCAACCTAAAATGCCCACCAATGACAGATTGGATCAAGAAAATACGGTACATATACACCATGGAATACTATGTAGCCATTAAAAAAAATGAGATTATGTCTTTTGATGGAACACGGATGGAGCTGAAGGCTATTACCCTTAGAAAACTAATGCAGGAACAGAAAAACAAATACTGCATGTTCTCACTTAAAAGTGGGAGCTAAATAATGAGAATACATGGACATAAAAAAGGGAATGACAGACACCAGGCTCTACTTCAGGGTGGATGGTGGGAAGAGGGAAAGGAGCAGAAAAAGTAACTATTGGGTACTAGGCTTAATACCTGGGTGATGAAATAATCTGTACATGAAACTCCCATGTCATGAGTTTACTCACATAACAAACCTTCATATGTGTCCCCAAATCTAAAATAAAAGTTAAAAAACAATGTGGGGAAAAAAGGGGGTGGGGGAGAAAAGTTAATTTAATTCTTAAAACTATGTCAAAAGTATAATACAGCCACTGTTCTGATTCATTAACTGTGTTATCTAAAAGCACTGGCAAAGATTTGTCATTCCAGTAAGGCAGTAGAGAGGAATAGGAGGTCAAAATGTTTTCAATAGGAAATATGAGAAGCGCTTAGACAGATGGGAAGGAAGGGAGGCAGAACATTCCTTAGGGAGAGGAGAAAGAAGTTAAACTAATTCTCAGAAAGCCATTCTTAGTGTTCCACACCACAATCTTGGTCCAAAAGACACTGGAGTGAAGATTTGTGTGTTGGTTCATCGTTGTGCAATGGCATTATTACTACGCAAAAGGTAGAGAGGAAGAGAGAAGTTATGAACTAGATTTCTGGAGCTTCAGTGAGATAGAAAGGAAAGGAAAGTCTTTTGGTCCTGGATCTTAAGCTTTACTCTGCCACTTGCCAGCTTCATGAATTTTTTTTCGCTCCAGAGTAAGACTTGCCTTGTCAGGCTCAAATGTAACACACACACACACACACACACACACACACACACACACACACACACACACACACTCCCTGTACAGCACACCTCACAAATCTTAAATTGCAAGGCTTAAATATATATTTATTTAAGCACTCAATAGATATTTATTTCATTTTGCTTGTTTTGGTTTGGTTTTCCCACATACCTCATCTCCTTTTTAAAAATTTTCTTTCCCTTCCTTCCTTCCTTCCTTCCTTCCTTCCTTCCTTCCTTCCTTCCTTCCTCCCTCCCTCCCTCCCTCCTTTCTTCTTTCTGCCTGCCTGCCTTCCTTCCTTCCTTCCTTCCTTCCTTCCTTCCTCCCTCCCTCCCTCCCTCCCTCCCTCCCTCCCTCCCTCCCTCCCTCCCTCCCTCCCTCCCTCCCTCCCTCCCTCCCTCTCTCTCTCTCTCTCTCTCTCTCTCTCTTTCTTTCTTTCTTTCTTTCTTTCTTTCTTTCTTTCTTTCTTTCTTTCTTTCAGACAGGGTCTTTCTCTGTCACCCAGGCTGGAGTACAGTCATGTAATCATGGCTCACTGCAATCTTGACCTGCCAGGGCTCTAGCGATCCTCCCACCTCAACCTCCTGAGTAGCTGGGACTACAGGTGCATGCCACCACAGCCAGTTAATTTTTGTATTTTTGTAGAGACAGCATTTCACTATGTCGCCCAGGCTGGTCTCAGACACCTGGGCTCAAGCAGTCCTCCTGCCCTGGCCTCTTAAAGTGCTAGGATTACATGTGTGAACCACTACACCGGGCCCACTTCCTTTCTTTAGAGAAAACTAAATTCACTAGTTTAGAGAAATAGCTAAATGCACTTGTTGTTCTATTTGAACTTACCCAGTTTCCAACATACTCTCTGCCATCCTGCTCTCTTATGAAGCTTTCAGGAGTTGTGGACAACTTCAGGTCACCACTGTCCTACTCAAGGACAAAATACCCAAGTCTAGCTTCTCTTCCATTCTTGTTTCTTTTGTTTACCACCAGACTTCCAAGCCTCTTGCATGTCAGCCAAGCATGGTACCACTCACAGCAGAGAACCAGCGAGGAAAAACGAAGAAACAGATACATCAGCAGTGTGACATATGCATTGGTTAACATTTATCTGCCCATGTTTAAATTCACCCATCATACCTACTCAACAAAAGGCCACACTGGGCCTTGTGGAGGAACATGATTCAAGTAAGATGTTTCTTATTTTTAAGCAGAAACAAGAAACTAGCTGTTTATACCCAGCTTGAAACCTTTCTCAGTAAACCTTTTCAGTAAAATAAATGTCAGTTGTTGGCACAGTTTTTGGCACATAGTAACATTAAATAAATCAAAGTTGAAATAATGGGGCGATGATAATAATAAATACAACAGTAGTAGTGGTGCTAGGGTGATGATAATAATTACGGCTGGGCCTGGTGGCTCATGCCTGTAATCCCAGCACTTTGGGAGGCCGAGGCGGGCAGATCACAAGGTTGGGAGTGCGAGACCAGCCTGACCCATATGGTGAAACCACGTCGCTACTAAAAATATAAAAATTAGTTGGACAGGGTGGCGCGTGCCTGTAGTCCCAGCAACTTGGGAGGCTGAGGCGGAAGAACCGCTTGAACCCTGCAGGCAGAAGTTGCAGTGAGCCGAGACCGCACCACTGCACTCCAACCTGGGTGACAGAGCAAGACTCCATCTGAAGTAATAATAATAATAATAACAAAAACAATGGAAGTAGTGGTGCTAAGTGATAATATAGATTGTCATTATGATTCTCCCCCATGTCTGTTGTTAATTTCCTAGGTCTTCTTTTCTGAAAGTTTCAACGAGGCAAGTAGCCAGTATACTACTTAAAAGTATCAAAGGAGACTGGAAAAGGAGTTACTATACAGGACAGCCCTTCATTAAAAAAATAGAAGCCATCTGATTGGAGCCTCTTCACTTTTTATTCACAAATCCACAGATCCACCTGCTTCTTTATCCATATTCTTCTATCTAAAGTCAGTCCCTGTATATGAACTTTGGATCTTAATCATTTTCATCTTTTCAAGGGCTTTTTCTTTACATATATTCCTTATTTCCTCTCTTTTGCATCATCCGTCTCTCCCTTTCTGCTGAATTAGTCTCATAAGCATACATAACATATGGTACTGTCCATTAGATCAAAGGAACTTTATTCTGACCTCACTTTTCCCTCTAGTTATCGTCATATGTCTTCCCCCCCCCAACATTGTTAACTTGCTAGTTCAACTTCCTCATCTTTCATTCGTTCTTCAACCCACTCCATTTAGATTTGTGTCACTACCATGCTAGAATATTTGTCATCAAAATCACCAGTCACTTGATACATATTGTTCTTACCATCCTCAGGATCTTTTAACACAATCAATGACTCTCTCTGCTTTAGACACACTCTCTTCCATTTCCATAAGCATGTCAAGGTTAAAGTGGATAAAACTGAACTTATCCGAATGTTTGGGGGAAACTGAATAAGTTTTCTCCAAAATTGTTTTGTTTGTTTTTTTTCCCTCAGCCATCCTCTTTGGAAAATGAGTTCAAAATGAGTTTTGGTTCTCAAGCCAAAAAAATAAAATCTCCTGTGATTCTAATTATCTTCTGTGTGTCTCTTCCCCCCTCTATCTCTGTCTTTCTGTTCTTTTTTTCTCCTTCTCTCATCATTAATAACCAATCCCTTATAAATCCATCTTTAAGTGTAGAATATTTTCCAAAATGAATCATGAATCCTTTCATTTTTTTACCTTCACTACCACTATCTTCATCTAGACCACCTTCAACTCTTGGTGGAATACTGCAACACTTCCTAACTGGTCTCCCATTTCTTTGCTAATCTCTTTCTGTTCATTAACTACTTCCACTAAAAGTTAGGTAAGTATGGTGGGGTCTTTTTGTATATTATTTAAAGTTTAACCTAATAGCCAGAATACAAGTACAAGCTCCTTAAAAAAACATAGATTTGTTTTCACGATCTTTCTTCTTGACTACTTTTTAAATCTCCTCTCTTGACACTTTTTGTTTACTACTTTATGTTCAGGCAACATGGATATGCTTAGGGTTCTTGAAATGTTCACCCTTTCTTCTTCATTAAATAAAACCTAGCTTCTCTCCAAAGAAATCCTCTGAGACCCTTTCCAAAAGCAGAGTACATCATTATTTTGCCTCTGCTACCTCTGTATTTTGTGCACATTTCTATTATTAATAATTTCTAGATGTTTGTGTCCCATAATAGAGTAGTTCTCCAACTTGGCTGCACATTGGAATCACCTGAGAAGTTAAAACAACACAAAACAAACAAAAAACAAAAAACAAAACTATGGCCTGGGATTTTCATACTCAGAGCTTCTGATTTAATTGGTGTGGAGTGTAGTCTGTGCTTTAAGAATTTATATATATTCCCAAGAATAAATATAAATATGTGCGTATATATATACACACATCTCATATATATATATTTATACACATCATATATATATATACACATATATATATTTATATCCCAGTGATTCTAATATGAATCACATCCCAGTGATTCTAATATGCGGTGAAGTTGGAGACTCACTCCTTGAGGCTAGGGATGATCTATTTTTATTTTTAAGCCCCGTATCCCAGGTGTTCTAAATTCTGTTTGGCACATAGTTGGAATTAAATTTGTGTTGGTAAAAATGAACTCACCAATGAATAAAGGGCTTATGATGCAATGTAATTCCCAAGCGAAACAGGTAAAGTTAAAGGAATGTGAATTTTCAGCAAGGTTTAAAAAATGTTAAATGCCTGGGATATACTTGTAGTCGATAAGTAAAATGCTAAAACTGAAAAGAGGCAAATAGAAATAAATGCAATATATAAATAGAAACGGTCATCGTTGAGATTAAGTCTGGGATCATTTGCAAAGTGAATAGAAGAAACTGGAGAGGGAGAATTTGACAGTGAGATTTTAAAAGTATGGGAGTGATAACAATAGGCCAAGGCAGGTATTCATGGAAGTTTTTTAGAGAAGGCAACACTAAAGTGACATAAGCATTGAAGAGAAAGACACGTTCTAATTGTGCAGCCCACTTTTCTAACTTCCAACAGTTAATGGGGCTTTGAATTCAAGTGAACAAATAGAGTATTTTTTGTTACCAACTATTATGGTAATGATAATATCACAGTTGAAGAAACTGAGATTATGTCCCAGTAAATAACATGAATTTTAGAGAAATATTACATGGATTTGCCAACAGCTGTGTGGCTTTTGGCAAGTCACTTTACCTCTGTGACTCAATTTTCACATGGGTAAAATGAGGATAACAATTATAACTTTTTCATGTAGCAATTATTACCAATAAAGGTGATTATTTATATAAAGTGATCAGAAAAGCCTAGCACAGAATAAATAACAATAAATGTTAGTTTTATCATTATAGATGTAGGAGTATCCATAATGTAGATAAATGTACACACACTTATGTATAGATGTCTAAGTTGCCCATGACTTAAACAGTGCCAAAGCTAATATATAAAGTGTTAAAAAGGGAAAGTGAGATTGTGTTCATGTGGTTTTTTTAAAATTATTATTATACTTTAAGTTCTAGGGTACATGTGCACAACATGCAGGTTTGTTGCATATGTATACATGTGCCATGTTGGTGTGCTGCACCCATTAACTCATCATTTACATTAGGTTTATCTCCTAATGCTATCCCTCCCCCTTCCCCCACCCCACGACAGTCCCTGGTGTGTGATGTTCCCTTTCCTGTGTCCAAGTGTTCTCACTGTTCAATTCCCACCTATGAGTGAGAACATGTGGTGTTTGGTTTTCTATTCTTGTGATAGTTTGCTGATAATTATGGTTTCCAGCTGCATCCATGTCCCTACAAAGGGCATGAACTCATCCTTTTTTACAGCTGCAGAGTATTCCATGGTGTATACGTGCCACATTTTCTTAATCCAATCTGTCATTGATGGACATTTGGGTGGTTCCAAGTCTTTGCTATTGTGAATAGTGCCACAATAAACATACGTGTGCATGTGTTTTATAAATGTAAAAGTTGATTTCTATTTTAGAACTAAATCCATATATACATGTATATAGAAGATGTATTTAATCTCACTCTGTTTATCTTTTAGATACATAGGCACACATGTACCACCTTACAATTGCAGCCAAATCGCCAAATCAATGAACATTAAAATGATTCTCTAGAAACTCTTAGTTAATATCAAATTTATGTATAATCTATACATAGCTTAACTAACTGTTGCCTAGGAGAAGTTATTACGTCTTCACTGATTAGGTAAGAATATTTTACAATTAGCCTAGAAATAGTCAGCATGAAAATGGGTTTATCTAAATTTCTTGAAGTGTTCTTGAGGTTACTATTCTCTTAGGTAGTTAATAGTCATATGATTCTGTTGACATGGTTAATTAATTTAATTGAAAAACTTAAATATCTCAAGTGTTTATTTCTTTTTTATAATAGAAGTTTCCTGTCCAAGTGATTACAAATTATCCTTAAAACAGGCCAAAATTACTAACTGTAAGTTTGAAGCTTAAACTTTTCTACAAGTCTTAATATTCCACTGATTCCACAAATTATCAGAGGCAACATATATATGTATTGTTACCAAAGTCTCTGTTTTTGACTCTACCTTTTCTTCTCTGTCTCTACAAACGTAATTCAAGGCTGCCAAATGTCTCATCTTCTGTGGAGTTTATGGAGTATTTCTCTTATTGGAGCTTCAGAAACACTCTTGGTCTGAATCATATAGCTAAGTTCACGCAAAATAATAATAAGAAGGAGAATTGATCCTGGAATACACAAAGAAATGCTTTAACTTAATTAAGTGTGCCTGAGGGCTCAGCTTTAGAGGATTCATTTTATGGATATAAAAGAATGAGTTATGATTAGTCTATACATATATAGACTAATACATATATACATATATACTTATATATCTAAGACTATTAGATATATTAGTGCATACACTAATATACATTTGTATATATATTATTAATATGTACAAATACTAGTACAATATATATATTAGTAATATATGTTAGTGGTCTCAAATTCGTATGGGTCTGCAGCAACCTCAATTCTACCTCCTCAGAAGAAATAATTCAACCTAGGAGGCATAAGGCAGAAGGAGAGACTGAGTCAAGTTTTAGCACAGAAATAAATTTTTATTAAAAAGCTTTAGAGCAGGAACAAAAGGAAGGAAAGTCCACTTGGAAGAGCACAAGGTGGTGGACTTGAAAGACAAGTGCCTCATTTGACCTTTGACTTGGGGTTTTCTATGTTGGCATTCTTCTGGTGTCTTGCATTACCGTTACTTCTCCCCTGATTCTTCCCTTGGGGTGGGCTGTCTGCCTGCACAGTGGCCTGCCAGCACTTGGGAGGGGCCGCGTGCTCAGTGTGTTCACTGGAGTTGTATGCAAGCTCACTTGAGGCGTTCTCCCTTACCAGCCGAATGTCCCTGAAAGCTCATATGTCAGTTAAACGCCACCATTTTGCCTCTTAATGCACATGCTTGAGCCTACTTGTCAGACTCCTGAGATCTTATCAGGAAGCTGCTGATCACCAATTTCAAGATTTTTCTGTCTATTGGGAGACTGTCTTTCACGGAGACCTGCTGGGACCAATTATTATTTTAGATAAACAGTGTAACCACCACCTTACCATCACCTGATGGTTGGTTCATATTCCTGGTGTCACTGGGGGAGCCCTCTTCTGCCCTGCTCATGGCTGACTAGCTACCTCCTGTAATATATAAATACTAATAAATACACTATATGTACCAATATATGCTAATGTAATATGTACATTCGTTTATTATATAAACACATTATTTATTATATAACACATAGATACTATAGCTGCTGAGTTAAAATAAGTGGATACTCTTCATTTATCTTTTTAGTCTTCCCAACGGCAAGTTTATCTAGACCATGCCAACTTTCTTTTTCACCCCAAACTTAGCCAAAATATAAAACACTAAAAACAGAGAAGGGGCCAGTGGTATATCAGAGGTAGCCTGTACTGGTTCACAAGCAGATTTATACATTTTCAGGAATTTTGCAAGCCAGTTGTTAATCTGAATCCTTAGTAAAAATTAACTTATATAAACTTACAATTAAATAAATTATATTAAAAACAAAGTTAATAAATCCTTAAAACTCATTACTTGCTCATTATTTTCCACATTTTTCCATCATCTATGTTCTTGATGTTTGATGTTATTTATGTCTATTTTTATCTTTATGTGCAAGTACCACATAATCATGCGCTATTGTGCATGTCTTCTGACTCCTGTGTTCAGTGCTGTCTTGTTGGTAGATTGTAATGAGCCACGGTAGGAGTATTTATACCACAGAATTTGGCCAATGACTCAGGCTTAAGTCAGTGCCTTTTTTCTCCGCTGCAGTCAGATGTTAAACATTTGCCATCATACCCCTGGAAGAATCTATTACCTAGTATGCTGCATACTTTTCTTGGATACTTGAAGACTAGTAGCTAAATTAGATAGTTGTGAAAGAAAAGCAGAATTGGTATGTAGATTACATATATATATATATATACACACACACACACACATACACACACACACACATATATATGTATAATATGCATGATAACCCACATAAACCTAGTTAAATTACATCCAATAAAGAAAGAACAGAGAGTAGAGGGAAGATTTCCCTGGAAACTGTCACAAAACACATGCATACATGTTTTTGAATAATGAATTTAATTTCCAGGCTTCACATAAAGCTCTTCCCTGCCTTTGCTCTACCTTGCTCTCCCTTAACCTTTTCCTACTTCCTTTTCTTCATCCCTTTATCTGAACTTCTTAACGAGATGCAATTCTAACCTGTTCCCTCCCTCTCTATTATTGCACTAATCTGTCTCCACCCACCTAATTAAGGTGATCACCTCCTTCTTTCTCCTGTAATGCAGCATTAATCACCCCTCAGTACTCGGGCAGAGTGACCTCCAGCCTACATGATCTGGGTAACAATCTTAGAGAGCCTTCCCGCACTGTCCCTGTGCCTGCCCTCTTCTCTCTTCCCTCCTGGGAAGAGGTCAGGTCTGCTGCTTGGAAACCATTCTCCAACCTCTTAGCTATTCTCCACCTACTAAGCTGTTTATCAGCTTTGGTCAGAAAATCAAATTTTTTTCTACCCATACTTTTCTCTAATTACTTTCTCCAGTCCTCTTATAGACTCCCAGGAGACTGAATTAATCTTATCAAAAATCATTCCAGGAACAGCTGAAGGAGTTGTGGGTGTTAGCACATGCTAAAACAACTCAAACTCTTCAATTTCCCCAAAAAAGGAAGAGAATTTGCTCTGTGAAACCCATGGAAGACAGAGCCAGGAATTGTAGATTTTTTTTTAAAGTAAAATATAATTTCAGATTAAGACAGGAAATTTCACTTTGAGCTGCCCTAAATAAGTATAGGCTGGTGATCATGAGTGAGCTCCAGGTCTCAGGGATTATTTAACAGCCATCACAGAAATGATGCCTGGGTAGAGTAGATGGTTGGATTAAAGCATCTGTAAGTTTCCCTCTATTCTAAAACCAACTGGTTCCATGAATCTCTGAGTTGTAGCCTGAAACACTGGTCATGGGACCAATATTTTTGACTTGCATTCATCTCTTGCTCCTCACCTCCCTCCCACTTCCTGATGCCTTGTACAATTTATAGCATAATTTCATATCCCTGCTTGAAAACAAAGCAAAGTTTCTTTATTACCAGATCCCCAATGGGTTTTGATCAGTTCCTCTTTGAAGTAAGCCTGCATTGCTTTCTTTCTTCAAATGGAACAAAAGGCTAAATTGTCTCCAGTGATATAGTGAAGTATTTCTCAAAGTAGGAAAAAAATAAGACAAAGTAAAACAAACTGTTAAAGAGCCTTAATCAAGCATTTCAGAAACAGGATAAAACAGAAAAGGAAGAACGGGGACTTGAATATTCAGAGTTAATAGCAGTTCTTACAATGCCTTTCATCCCTGGCTCTTAAACATCATGCAAAGCAATATTATTGCCCTCATTTTTCATCTTATTATTATTTAGCATTTATATTTGCAAGGAGTTTAGGGTTCATTTTTATTATCAATCTCTCATAATCCCATGGTGGGAAAGACAGAGACTTGAGTCCCCTCTGGTTCTGATAAGATAAATGGTCACAGAAGACTTAGAGGCTTTGATCCAGTACTGGCAGTGGATAGGGGTCAGGGTGAAATTGAAGAACCTGATCACTGAGTCCACATTCTGAACAGGGAGCATTTAAGCTGCACATGTGGAAGGAAGCATACTGTGGTGGAAAGAATACTACTGTGGCCATGATTGAACTTAGGAATTTTTTTTTTCTTTCACTGAACCTTGGTTGTCTTTTCAGTAATATGAAGGAAGAATAAAACCTACACAACTAAATAGAATCACTTTGCAAATACAGTAAGGTTAAACATTTGAAGCAGTAGTTGGTATTCTGTAAAACTCAGTTGCCTTTTACATCTCTTTTGATGTATGCTTAGAGTATGATTGTGATTCTACAAGCTTGTGGTAACTTGCTGATTGAACCACAGGCAGTAGGGTAATTGGTTTGTACTGGGAAAGCAGAGATGTGTACTGCCAGGTCCCTTCCTTTAAAAACCTAATTCCATAAATCCCAGAAAAAGGGCATTAAAGATGGATGCACGTTTGTGCTACTTGTTTCATTGAGAGGTGGGAGTCTGATACCATTAAGAGGTAAAATCCTATAGTATTAATGACTTGCTGAAATAGAAAATAGAAGAAGTGATGCAACGCCAGTTCCAGTACTAGCCTGTAAATGAACTGCTGATTTCGACCTTGCATATTGCAGTTCTGACCTTAGAAACGTATATCTGCACACCAACTGACAGCCCCAGCTGAGCCCACACTTAATAATTGACATAGGAGTAAAGCCATCTTGGATCTTCTGTAACAGCCCATCTGACAACCAATTACAGCCAAGTGACCTTTATTGATGCCACATGGAAGAGAAGATTCAACCAACTGAGTCCTGCCCAAATTCCTGGAACATGAAAATAGAATAGAATAGAATAGAATAGAATAGAATAGAATAGAATAGAATAGAATAGAATAGAATAGAAGGATTAATGTTTTATGTCAGTATACTTTGGGTAGTTTGTTATACAATAATGGATAATCAGAACACCAACTTCTTCCTGTCTAACTGGAGCTCCAATCTGAGCCACTATCTACATTTCCAACCCCAATTCCCTGAATACTTTGCACAACACGTGCTTCTCAGGAAATGAGTCCTCTCTCTAGCAGGCATACCTCTATATCCTCCCGGCCCTATGGAAATTTCACATCTTCACTAACTACCTTTTGATAATCTCTATCAGTCAAGATAAGTAATGCTGTCTGTTCTAAAATACGAAACTCAATGCCATTGCATGAAAAACACTTGTATTTTTCTTATTTTGAAGACTGACAAGCACTAGACTTTTCTCAGAGATGGCTCCTCTCCAAGAAGTATGACAGGTTTCAAATCTTTAGACCATTTAGGATTCCATCGTTGCCTTGGGTCTTCTTGATGGTCTCTGCTAGATCCCCTACATCAGGCCTGGTGAAAGAATATAATGCATGGGCAAAGAATCTCATGAAAGATGGCAGAGGCCGCAACTGAGAGTGACATGTACGTTTTCCCCATATGCTGTGATACAGTACTAGTTACATGGCTCCAACCTAACTTTAATAAAAGTTAAAAATATATAGGCTTACTGTGCACCCAGAAAAATGAAAGTAACTGATAAAATGCAATAGCAGGCGACATTTTACAGGTGTCTTTCCTCTATGCATAAAGAACGTTTAGCTGTTTAAGTTCAGATGTTACGCTTGATTCAACATCAAGTAGTTACTGTATACCAGGAGCTAGTCTATAGGCAGAGAGTTTTCTGGAAGAAGTTTTTGTGGATATAAAATAAACACTAAGCAAAAATTGAAAAAGACTAGGATTTACTCAGTCTCTGCGATATCGCTCTTGTCAAACAACGCAGAACTATGATGATTATGAGTGTTTAGATCCATATTGGTTTCAGATTTATTCCACACCATTTTTCTAGCTGTGCGAGCTGGACATATTATTTAACTTCTCTGAGTTTCAGTTTCAGCTGTAACGAGAACAACAATATCCATGCCATATAGTGAATAACATTAGTAAAATATAGTTTTCATAAAGATACTAAAAAATGTGTTTCATTCTTTGTTCCAATATGCTACCTAAAATACTCCCTGATGGATAGTCTCTCCTCTGGTTTTTTGGCAGACCTTGTTAATCAGTTATGACATTTTATTTTCTACTCATTCTGTTATTATTCTCAGAATTCTTCCTAGCATGTCTTTCCAAGCAGCCAAGGCCAATATATTAGAGTTAGTTTTTAAAACAAAATCTCATTTGTGATCTTTCATCTAACACATTCACTTGACAGAAAATCCTGCTGTTTGGTTTTTATGACTGTTATGTTTTTACATAGGCATGTTTGCTTCTCCAAAGGGCTGTTAACTCTTTGAGGAGTGAGATCCTGATTTTATTGTCTTCTCCATGGTACCCAACCATAACACTCAAGACTTAACAGATTGTCTCTTAATTGAATATATAATACAGAAAATAATACTCTTTATTCCAAGTCTACTAAGAGTTAAATGTGTGACATGCATAATTTTATTTAATGTTAATTTTAAAAAAAACTCTATGAGGAAAGAACTATTATCGTGCTGATTTTGCTGATGAAGGAAAAGAAGCTTAAAAAGTTAAAGCATTTAATAAAATTCAACATCCTTTCATGATAAAATCTTTCAACACACTGAGTACAGAAGAAAAATACCTTAATATAAAGGTCATATATGACAAACCCACAGCTAACATCATCATACTGAATGAGGAGAAATTGAAAGCCATTCCTGTAAGATCTATAACAAGACAAGGATGCCCACTTTCACCACTCATATGCAACATAATACTGGAAGTACTAGCCAGAGCAATTAGGTAAGACAAAGAAATAAAGGATGTCCTATTTAGAAAGGAGGATATAAAATGGTTACTTTTTGATTACAAGATCTTATATTTAGAAAAACTTAAAGACACCACCATAACAACTTTCAGAGTTGATAAATGAATTCAATACAATTTTAAGACACAAAATTAACATATAAAATTAGTAGAATGTCTACACAGTGACAGTGAATAATATGAAAAAGAAATCAAGAATGCAATTCCATTTATAATAGCTAGAAAAAAATAAAATACCCAGGAATAAATGTAGCCAGAGGTGAAAAGTATTCACAACAAAAATATAAAACATTACTTTAAAAAACTGAAGAGGATACACAATAGATGGAAACATATCTCATATTCATTAGTCGGAAGAAGTAATATTGTTAAAATGTCCGTACTACCCAAAGTGATTTACAGATTCAATGTAAACCCTATCAAATTACCAATGACAATCTTCACAGAAATTGAAAAAAAAATTTAAATTCATATGGAATCGCAAAAGACCCTGAATAGCTAAAGGAATCCTGAGCAAAAGGAACCAAGCTGGAGACATCACAAAATCTAACTTCAGAATATGCTACCCAGAGGGTAGAGCAAGATGGCCAAATAGAAGCCTATACCATTCCTTTCCCTGAAGGAATACCAAATTTTTACAAGTAACTAAACACAAAAAAAAGCACCATCACAAGAACCAAAAATCAAGTGAACAATCAAAGTACTTGGTTTTAACTTCATGTGGTGAAAGAGGCACTGAACAGGGTTGGAAAGACAGTATTGAACCACGGATACCATCCCTCCCCCATCCCCCAGCAGCATGGAGAGAGAATCTCTGTGCTTGGGGGAGAGCAAGCACAGTGACTGGCGGGCTTTACATTGGATTCAATGCTGTCCTGTCATAGTGGAGAGCAAAGCCATGCTGTGTTCAGCTGATGCCCACACACACACGGAGAATTTGGACCAGATCTAGCCAGAGAGGAACTACCCATCATTCAGTGGGAACTTGGGTTTCTTGGCAGGCCTCATCACTGTGAGCCAAAGTGCTCTGGAGTTCTAGATAAATTTGAAAGGCAATCTAGGACACAAGGACTCCAATTCCTAGGCAACTCCTAGTACTAGGTTAGGCTTAGGGCTAGTGAACTAGGGCGGCATGTGACCTAGGGAGAAATCAGATGGGGTGGATAAGGGAGTGCTTGCACCACTTCTTCCCCAACCCCAGCCAGAGGAGCGCACAAAAACAAAAGTGACTCCTTTCTTCTGCCTGAGGAGAGGCAAGCAAAGAATAAAGAGAAGTTTGTGTTGCACCTTTGATACCAGCTCAGCCACAGTAGGATAGGGTACCAGGCAGAGTCAAGAGGCCCCCATTCCAAGACCTAGGTCATGGACAACACTTTTAGACACAACTTGGACCAAAAGGGAACCCACTGCCTTGAAGGGATGGAACCAGTCCTGACAAGATTCATTACCCACTGACTAAAGAACCCTTGGACCCCGAATAACCAACAACAAAATCCCCGTAGTATGCCATGGGCCTTGGGCTCAGATATGCTGGCTTCAGGTGGGACCCAGCACATTTCCAGCTGTGGTGGCTATCGT
Organism: Macaca fascicularis; assembly: GCF_037993035.2. NCBI lineage: Eukaryota > Metazoa > Chordata > Mammalia > Primates > Cercopithecidae > Macaca > Macaca fascicularis. The sequence continues at coordinate 39,067,545 of NC_088389.1, forward strand.
GAAAAACTCCTTCTGTTTGAAAAACAGATGAAAAATTAAGGGGGACTTTGTCTTGCATCTTATGCAAATCTCAGCCACAGTAGGGTGGAGCACCAAGCAGGCTCTTGGGGTCCCTGTGCCAAGGTCTAGGCTCTTGGATGGCAGTTCTGGACCTGCCCTGGGCCAGAGATGAGCCTACTGCCCTGAAGGGTGAGTCCCAAGTATCGCACCATTCACCACAAGCTGACTGAAGAGCCCTTGGGGTCTATGTGAACATCAGTTCATGTGTAATGTGATAGAATTGATGTGACACATCACATAGAGTGGCCTGGAGAATGCCCTGTGGGCTGGTGGTGGTGGTGGCTACAGAAAGAGGCTCTTATGCCTGTGGAAATGGGAGGAAAGAGCAGGAAGTATTTTGTATTGTAGTTAGAGTGCCAGCTTAGCTGCACTAGAATAAAACATCAAGTAAATTACTAAGGATTTTACTCTAACACCTGCCTTCTAGATAGCGTCTCTGGGCCCACGCAGGACCTGGGAGAACTCACTTTCCTGAAGGGAGGGCACAAACCAGGCTGGCTTTGCCACTTGCTGATCACAGAGCCCTAGGGCCTTGAGTGGACATAGATGGTAGTCTATGTATATATATATAGATGGTAGTGGTTACAGCAGGCCTTGGGTGGGACTCAGTGCTGTGCTCACTTCAGATATGAACCAGTGGGGATGGCCTTATGTCCCCTTCCCCAGTTCTAGGTGGTTCTTGTGTCCCCCCTCTCCAGGGGTGCTTGTATACCCCTCCCCAGTTCTAGGTGGTCCAAAACAGACAGAGACAGACTCTATTTTGGGGGAGAAAGTAAAAGAAAATAGCAAGAGTATCTGCCTGATAATCTAAAGAATTCTGCCAGATCTTATCCAAGATAGTCAAAGTGGTACCTCTATGAGTCTACAAAAACCATCTTCTCTGGAATTCCATCTTCTCTGGAATGAGACTAGAAATCAATAATAAGAGAAATACCAGCTTTACTGGGCATGGGGCCCAAGTCCCTTCGAATACTTGGAAACTTTTCCCAAGAAGGATGGGCACAAACAAGCTCAGACTATGAAAATCACAATAAATCCCTAACTCTTCAATGCCCAGACACTGACAAACATCTATAAGCATCAAGAACATCCAGGAAAACAGGACCTCACCAGATGAACTAAATAAGTCACTAGAGACCAATTCCAGAGACACACAGATATGTGTCATTTCAGACAATATTTCAAAATAGTTGTGCTGAGGAAACTCAAGAAATTCAAAATAACACAGAAAAGGAATCCAGCATTCTATCAAATAAATTCACCAAAAAGAGTGAAATAATTAAAAAGACTCAAACAGAAATTCTAGAGTTGAAAAACGCAGTTGACCTACTGAATAATGCATGTCTTAATAGCAAAATAGATCAAGCAGAAGAAAGAATTAGTGAGATTGAAGACAGACTATTTGAAAATGCAAGGTCAGAGGAGGCAAAAAAAATAAAAAATAAAAAAGATTTTTTTTTTTAAAAAGAAGCACACCTACAAGATCTAGAAAACAGCCTTAAAGGGGCAAATCTGAGTTATTGGCCTTAAACAGGAGATAGAAAAAGAGATAGGTTTAGAAAGTTTATCAAAAGGATAATATCAGAGAACTTTCCAAACCTAGAGAAAGATATCAACATTCAAGTAGAAGAGGTTATAGAATATAAAGCAGATTTAACCCAAAGAAGACTACTTCAAAGCATTTAATGATCATTCTCCTAAAGGTCAAATATAAAGAAAGGATTGTAAAAGCAGCAGAATAAAAAAATAAATTACATATAATGGAGCTCCAATAATCTGGCAGCAGACTTATCAGTAGAAATCTTACAGGCCAGGAAAGAATGGAATATTTAAAGTGCTTAAGAAAAAAAAATTTTTTTTTACCTTAGAATAGTATATCGTGTAGTAATAACCTACACACATGAAGGAGAAAGAACAATCTTGACAGACTAACAAAAAATTGAGGGATTTCATCAACACCAAATATGTCCTACAAGAAATGCTAAAAGGAGTTCTTCAATATGGAAAAAAAGTATGTTCATGGGCAATAAAAAATCATCTGAAGGTACAAAACTCACTGGTAATAGCACACAGAAAAACACAGATTATTAAAACCTGTAATTTAGTGTGTAAACTACTCTTATCTTACGTAGAAAGGCTAAAATGTGAACTAATAAAAAATAATATACCTGCAACTTTTCAAGACATAGTAAAATAAGACATAAAGAGAAACAACAAAAAGTTAAAAAGCAGGGGTATGAAGGTAGAGTGCAGAGTTTTTATTAGTTTTCTTTTTGCTTGCTTGTTGCTTTGTTTGTTTATACAATCAGTGTTGTTATCAATTTAAAATAATATGTTATAAGACACAGAATTTTAAGTCTCATGGTAACCTCAAATTGAAAAACATACAATAGATACACGAAAATGAAAAGGAAGAAATTAAATCATATGACCAGAGAAAATTACCTTCACTAAAAGGAAGAGAGGAAGGAATGAAAGAAAAAGAGAAGACCACAAAACAACCAGAAAACAAATGACAAAACAGCACGACCAAGTCCGTACTTATCAATAATAACATTGAATGTAGGGGACAAAACTCTTCAATCTAAAGATACAGAGTGGCCAAATAGATTAAAAAGCAAGACTCAGTGAGCTTTTGCCTACAAGAGATGTATTTCACCTATAAAAATTTACTTAGAGTAAAAATAAAGGAATTGAAAAAGACATTCCATGCCAATGAAAACCTAAAAGGAGCAGGAGTAGTTATACTTAGACAAAATATATTTAAAGACAAAAATGGTAAGAAGATACAAGGAAGATCATTATATAATGATAAAGGGGTCAATTCAGCAATAGATTATAATAATTGTAAATATATATGCACCCAATGCTGGAGTACCTGGATGTATGGATCAAATACTATTAAAGCTAAAGAAAGAAATAAACAACAATAACTAGATACCTCAACACCCCACTTTCAGCACTGGACAGATCTTCCAGATAGAAAATCAACAAAGAAACATCAGACTTAATATGCACTACGGACCAAATGGACCTAATAAATATTTATAGAGCATTTTATCCAATGTGTATCCAAAGAATACACATTATTCTCAGTACGTGGAACACTCTCAAGGATAAATTATATGCTAGGTCAAAAAACAAGTCTTAAAACATGCAAAATAAATGAAATAATTTCAAACATCTTATCTGGAGCAAAATTAGTGGGCAAAGGATATGAACAGACATAGTGGGCAAAGGATACGAACAGACATTTCTCAAAAGAAGACATTCATACAGCCAACAGACACATGAAAAAATGCTCATCATCACTGGCCATCAGAGAAATGCAAATCAAAACCACAATGAGATACCATCTCACACCAGTTAGAATGGCAATCCTTAAAAAGTCAGGAAACAACAGGTGCTGGAGAGGATGTGGAGAAATAGGAACACTTTTACACTGTTGGTGGGATTGTAAACTAGTTCAACCATTATGGAAAACAGTATGGCGATTCCTCAAGGATCTAGAACTAGATGTACCATATGACCCAGCCATCCCATTACTGGGTATATACCCAAAGGATTATAAATCATGCTGCTATAAAGACACATGCACACGTATGTTTATTGCGGCACTATTCACAATAGCAAAGACTTGGAATCAACCCAAATGTCCATGAGTGACAGACTGCATTAAGAAAATGTGGTTGGCCGGGCGCGGTGGCTCAAGCCTGTAATCCCAGCACTTTGGGAGGCCGAGACGGGCGGATCACGAGTTCAGGAGATCGAGACCACCCTGGCTAACACGGTGAAACCCCGTCTCTACTAAAAAATACAAAAAACTAGCCAGGCAAGGTGGCAGGCGCCTGTAGTCCCAGCTACTCGGGAGGCTGAGGCAGGAGAATGGTGTAAATGCAGGAGGCGGAGCTTGCAGTGAGCTGAGATCCGGCCACTGCACTCCAGCCTGGGCGACAGAGCGAGACTCCTTCTCAAAAAAAAAAAAAAAAAAGAAAATGTGGCACATATACACCATGGAATACTATGCAGCCATTAAAAAGGATGAGTTTGTGTCCTTTGTAGGGACATGGATGCAGCTGGAAACCATCATTCTTAGCAAACTATCACAAGAACAGAAAACCAAACACCGCATGTTCTCATTCATAGGTGGGAACTGAACAATGAGATCACTTGGACTCGGGAAGGGGGACATCACACACCGGGGCCTATTATGGGGAGGGGGGAGGGGGGAGTGATTGCACTGGGAGTTATACCTGATGTAAATGACGAGTTGATGGGTGCTGACGAGTTGATGTGTGCAGCACAGCAACATGGCACAAGTATACATATGTAACAAACCTGCACGTTATGCACATGTACCCTAGAACTTAAAGTATAATAATAATAAAAAATAAATTAAAAAAGAAGAAACATATCCAATAAAAAAAGAAATTAATAACAAGATAAATTTTAGAAATTATACAAATGCATGAAATTAAACAATATGCTCCTGAATAATGTGTGTCAAGAAGGAAGTTGAAAAATTTCTTGAAACAAATGCTGATGGAAACACAACATACTAAAATCTATGAGATGCAGCAAAAGCAGCAAAAAGAGGGAAGTTTATAGTTGTAAGTGCCCATGTCAAAAAATAAAACTTCAAATAAATAACCTAACGATGTACCTTAAAGAACTAGAAAAGCAAGAGCAAACCAAACCCAAAATTAGAAGAAAAAAATAAAAAAGATCAGAACAGAAATAAATGAAATAAATGAAGAAAACAATATAGAAGTTCAATAAAATGAAAAGATAAATAAAATTGACAAATCTTTAGCCGTACTAAGAAAAACAGAGAGAACCCTCAAATAAGTAAAATTAGAGATTTAAAAGGAGACATTACAACTGATACTGCAGAAATTCCGAGGATCATTAGTGGCTACTATAAGCAAAGATATTTCAATAAATTGGAAAATCTAGAGGAAATGTATAAATTTCTAGGCACATACAACCTACCAAGACTGAACCATGAAGAAATTGAAAACCTGAAAAGACCAATAACGAGTAATAAGATCAAAGCCATAATAAAATTTCTCCCAGTAAAGCAAAGCCCAGGACGTGATGACTTCACTGCTGAATTCTACCAAATATTTAAAAAAGAACTAATACCAATTCTCCTCAAAATACTTTGAAAATGGGAGAGAAAACTTATGAACCAATTCTACAAAGCCAGTATTACCCTGATATCAAAATCAGAAAAAGACATATCAAAAAAAAGGAAAGTACAGGCCAGTATCTCTGAGGAATATTGATGTAAAAATCCCCAACAAAATACTAGCAAACTGAATTCAACAACACCATTAAAAAGACCATTCACCATGGTCAAGTGGGGTTTACCCTAGGTATGCAAGCATGGTTCAACATTTGCAAATCAATCAGTATGTTACATCATATTAACAAACTGAAGGACAAAAAAAAAAATGATCATTTCAATTGCTGCTGGAAGAGCATTTGATAAAGTTCAATATCGCATCATGATAAAAACCCTAAAAAACTTGAGTATAAAAGGAACATACCTCAATGTAATAAAAGTCATATATGACAGACACAGCTAGTATCATACTGAGTGGGGAAAAATTGAAAGTCTCTTCTCTAAGATCTGGGACACAACAAGGTTGCCCACTTTCACCTGGTTATTCAACAAAATTAGTGGTAGTCTTATTAAAGTAATCAGACAAGAAAAAGACATGAAGGACATCCCAATTGCAAAGGAAGAAGTCAAACTATCCTTGTTTACAGATAATATGATCTTATATTTGGAAAAACCTAAAGACTACACCCAAAAATATTAGAACTGAAAAGCAAACTCAATGAAGTTGCAGTATAAAATATCGACATACAAAAATTAGTAGCATTTCTATATGCCAACAGTGAGCAATCTGAAAAAGAAATAAAAAAGTAATCAAATTTACAATAGCCAGAAGTAAAATTAAATACTTAGAAATTAACCAAATAAGTGAAACATCTCTATAATGAAAACCATAAAACACTGATGAAATGAAAAAGTAGGCCAAAAAATTGAAAGATATTCTACATTAATGGATTAGAAGAATCAACATAGTTAAGCTGTCCAAACTACCTAAAGCAATCTACAGAATCAATTCAATCTCTGTCAAAATAGCAATGGCGCTCTTAACGGAAACAGAAAAATAATCCTCAAATTTATATGAAACCACAAAAGACCCAGAATAGCAAAGCTATCCAGAGCAAAAACAAACAAACAAACAAACAACAGCAACAAAAACAAAAAAACTAGAGGAATCATATTACCTGAATTCAAATTATACTACAGAGCTATAAACAAAACCCAAAACAGCATGATATTGGCATAACAACAGACATATAGACCAATGGAACAGAATAGAGAGCCCAGAAACAAGCCCATGCACCTGCAGTGAACTCATTTTCTTTCTTTTTCTCTCTCTTTCTTTCTTTCTTTCTTTCTTTTTCTTTCTTTCTTTTTCTTTCTTTCTTTCTTTTTTCTTTCTTTTCTTTCTTTTCTTTCTTTCCTTCTCTCTGTCTCTCTCTCTTTCTCTCTCTCTCCCTCTCTTTTCTTTTTTTTTTCCTTTCTGGAGATGAAGTCTCACTCTGCCACCCATGCTGGAGTGCAGTGGTGTGATCTTGGCTCACTGCCACGTCCACCTCCTGGGTTCAAGCAGTTCTCCTGTCTCAGCCTCCCGAGTAGCTAGGACTGCAGGTGGGTACCACCACATCCGGCTAATTTTTGTATTTTTGGTAGAGACTGGGTTTTGCTCTTTTGGCCAGGCTGGTCTTCAACTCCTGACCTCAGGAGATCCATCCACCAAACTGCTGGGATTGCAGGCATGAGCCAAGGTGCCAGGTCTAGTGAATTCATTTTCAACAAAAGTGCCAAGAAGATACATGGGGGAAAAGACAGTATTTTCAATAAAGGGTGCTGGAAAAATTGTGTATCTATACGCAGAAAAATAAAATTTGACACCTATATCTCAAAATATACAAAAAAACCACAAATCAAAATTGGTTGAAGACTTAAATCTAAGAACTCACACCTTGAAACTACTACAAGAAAACATCGGGGAAACTCTCCAGGATATTGGTCTGGGCAAAGATTTCCCCAGTTATACTGCACAAGCACAGACAACCAAAACAAACATGGACAAATGGTATCACATCAAGTTAAAAGGCTTCTTCTGTACAGCAAAAGAAGCAGTCAACAAAGTGAAGACAACCCACAGAATGGGAGAAAATATTGGCAAACTACTCATATGACAAGGGATTAATAACCACAATATGTAAGAAGCTCATACAAGTTTATAGGAAATAATAAAATAAACTAATTTTTAAAATGGGCAAAAGGTTTGAATAGACATTTATCAAAAGAAGACATACAAATGGCAAATAGGCATATGTAAAGGTGTGCAACATCACTAATCATCAGAGAAATGCAAATCAAAACTATAATGAGATAGTATCTCACCCCAGTTAAAATGGCTTGTATTCAAAAAGGCAATAACAAATGCTGGAGAGGATGTGGAGAAGAGAACCTTCATATACTTTTGCACTATTCATGGGAATTAGTACAGCCACAATGGAGAATAGTTTGGAGGTTCCTCAAAGAACTAAAAATTGAGCTACCATATGATTCAGCAATCCAAATGCTGGGTATGTACCCGAAAGAGAGGAAATTAGTATATTGAAAAGGTATCTGCACTTCCATGTTTGTTGCAGCAATGTTCACAATAGCTAAGATTTGGACCCAATGTACATGTGCATCAACAGATAAATGAATTTAAAAATGTGGTACATATGCACAATGAAGTACTATTTAGCTATAAAAAAGAAGATGATTCTGTTATTTGCAACAATATGGATGGAACTGGAGGTCATTATTTTAAGTGATACAAGTCAAGCTCAGAAAGACAAACTTCACATGTTTTTCACATGTTATTTGTGGGAGCTAAAAATCAAAACAATTGAACTCGTGGAGATAGAGAGTAGAAGGATGGGTAACAGAGGCTGGGAACAGAAGTAGGTGAGAAAAAAGGAAAGTGGGGTTGGTTAGTGGGTACAAAAGAAACAGACAGAATGAATAAGACCTAGCATTTGATAACACAAGAGTCCATAATAATTTAATTGTACATTTTACAATAACTAAAAGAGTAAAATTGGATTGTTTGTAACACAAAGGAGAAATGCTTGAGGGGATAAATTCTCCATTTTCCATGACGTGATTATCACACATTGCATGCCTGTATCAAAGTATCTCATGTAACCCATAAATATATACACTTACTATATACCCAGAACAAATAAAAATTAAAAATTAAAAAATATATACATTACGAAACTATAGTAACCAAAACAGTATGGTACTGGCATAAAAACAGACACATATCCAAAAGAAAGTAAATCACTATGTCAAAAAGATATCTGCACTTCTATATTTATTGTAGCACTCTTCACCATAGTCAAGAAATGGAATAAATCTAAGTGTCCATTTATGGATGAATGGATAAAGAAAATATGACATATATACACACAAAGGAATATTATTCACTCAAAAAAGAATAAAATCTTTTTGTTTCCCACAACATGGGTGAATCTGAAGGACACAGTGTTGAGTGAAATAAGCCAGGCACAGGAAGACAAATATTACATGTTCTCACTCATATTGGAGCTAAAAACATTGATCCCATGGAGGAAGAGAGTAGTTTGGTGATTAGCACAGTTTGGGAAGAGTAGGAAGGAGTGTGGATAAAGAGAAGCTGGATAAGTGGTACAAAAATACTGTTAGAAGAAATAAAGTATAGTGTTCAATAGCAAAGTAGGGGGACTAAAATTAACAATAATGTATTTTATATTTCAAAGTTTCTCAAAAGAAAGATTTGGAATGTTCCCAACATGCACACACACACAAAAAAAATGATAAATGACTGAGGTGATGGATCTTCCACTTACCCTGTGTATTAGTCTGTTCTCACATTGTTATAAAGAACTACCTAAGACTGAATAATTAATAAAGAAAAGAGGTTTAATTGACTCACAGTTCTGCAGACTGTACAGGAAGCATGGCTGGGAGGCTTTTTTTTTTTTTTTTTTTGAGACGGAGTCTCGCTCTGTCGCCCAGGCTGGAGTGCAGTGGCGCAATCTCGGCTCACTGCAAGCTCCGCCTCCCGGGTTCACGCCATTCTCCGGCCTCAGCCTCCCGAGTAGCTGGGACTACAGGCGCCCGCCACTGCGCCCGGCTAATTTTTTCTATTTTTAGTAGAGACGGGGTTTCACCATGGTCTCAATCTGCTGACCTTGTGATCCGCCCGCCTCGGCCTTCCAAAGTGCTGGGATTACAGGCGTGAGCCACCGCGCCCGGCCTGGGAGGCCTTAGGAAACTTAAAATCATGGTAGAAGGCAAAGGGGAAGCACCCTTATCTTACATGGCCAGAGAAGGAGGAAGACAAAGCAGTGGGAGGTGCTACACGTTTAAACAACCAGATCTCGTGAGAACTCATTCACTATCACGAGAACAGCAAGGGGAGATCCATCTCCATGATTCAATTACACCCCACCAGGCCTTCTTACAACACTGGGCATTACAATTCAATATGATATTTGCACGGGGACACAAATCTAAACCATGTCACCCTGATTTGATCATTATACATTGTATGCATGTTTTAAAATATCATATGTACCACATAAATATGTACAATTATCATTTTTTAAAATGTTAAGTACCTTTCCAATATTATTAGCTAATAAATGAGAGAATCTGGACTGAAATCCAGAGCTCTCTGATTCCAAAGGCTATGTCCCTGATCACAGTCCTGTATCATCATCAACTCTCCCTGTGTTTTTTTTCACCTTTCAAGATCACTCTTGGTTGTTGAGAGAGAAAAGCTGATTCAAAGGACAGGAAGAAAAAAAGAAGAAACACGATGGTGGAGATAGATTAGACAGGGAAAATGAGGAAATGAGGGCAGGTGAGGGAGACAGATTATGATGAATAAACAGAAGAGGAGGTTTGCATAAAACAAAGGCAGAAAAAAAGAGGAGAAGGTGAAAGAGAGACATTTGATTACAGTTTGGGGCCTGCATAATTTGCCTTATACTAATAGAAATTGATTCTTAAAATAAAGGAAGAAGAAATGTTATGAACAAGTGTTTGTTAGCAAACTTGAGTACTCTATTTGAAAAGGCTTTCTGCCACTGTGATTTCTTTACTTGATACTTCTTTGTACTTGCAAAACAAAGACAGGAAACGAAAGTGGTTTTTTGAGTGTTAGGTGTTAGACACAGAGGTAAATACTTTTTGTATATTGGTTTATTTAGTTTCCAAGAAAACTCTGAAGGGCTATTGGCCCTATCAAGTTCCACAAATGATAAAACCTGAGACTCAAAGAGAGTTCACTCATGCAATATTCGCAGCTAGTTAGTGGGAGATCCATGTTTTGTGTAAGACCAAAGGTTTTTATTGCTTTTTTCCCATACATGACTGTTTTCTTTAATATCGGCATCCATAGCCATTGTATGATTATGCATTATTTGTTTACTGCTTATTTTGCATTTGCAGAAATAGGACTTCAAGTGGAATGCTGTGTATAGAACAACTGGCATATGGTAAGTATTTGATGTTGATTCAAGTGACCACAACATCCAGACATAAATGGCTAAACCTTTGTTATTCATAGAGAAAGGAATACCTGTAAAATGCCACCTGCTATTGGCTCTGAAGATGATAGTAGAAGTGGGACTGCTAGTAGGGAGTAACGAGAAATTTCCTGGCGTTTACTACTTCTAACTGTTCATATATATATATGTATATATATATGAATACTGTCCTTTATCAGTTAGTTTGTAGTGTAGGTTCATGCTGTTTCTGCATATTACTCTAGGACTTTCTGTTTCCTCCTGTGCCTCTGCATGCTTCAAAAATGGAAGGGCAGTGCAATAAGAAATGATTAAAGAACTGGAAATGGAAACTTGAGATGCAAGATTAAAGGGATTCAGCCTGGAGAAAGATGCCGGGCCGATTTAACAGTCTTCCAGTGCCTAAGAGGATAGTATAAGAAGGAAGGTGACCAAGTTCACATCAGAAAAGAAGAACCTGGCTTAGATTACAGTTTTCAAGACTAAGAGGGAAATTAACGAAGAACTGTCTGGCTACAGGTCCTTAGGCACAAAAGCAAGCTATATGGAGGAAACTCTTTTTTCCTTCCTGGATAGAATCATTAAGTCAATAAATGTTTTTATGCCTTGTATTGAAGTAGTTTGTAATAAATTCATTAATTACTTGTTCCTCTGCTCTATGTCAGACATTGTGATAAACATTTCTTCTTGCTATTCACTCAGAAAGAGAAGGTCATACCCATTTTTACAGATGAAAAAGCTGAGACTCAGAAGTGGAAAGTGATTTTCTCTAAGTCAGGCCACTAATAAATGGCAGGGTGAGGATTACAGACTGGGTCAATTTGGCTACAAAAAACAAAACCAATGAAAACAATTATAACAATAAACGTATGTACACGACTTCATCTTTGGAAGGCACATTGTACTAAGAACCTTTGTATATTATGTTATTTGAACCTTCCAACGACCTGACTTAGAATGGTTTTAAGTCAGCCTGGCATTGTGGCTCAACCTGTAATCCCAGCCCTTTGGGAGGCCGAGGCAGGTGGATCACAAGGTCAGGAGTTCAAGACGAGCCTGGCCAACGTGGTGAAACCCCAACTCTACTAAAAATACAAAAAATTATCCAGGCATGGTGGCAGGCACCTGTAATCCAGCTACTTGGGAGGCTGAGGCAGGAGAATTGCTTGAACCCAGGAGGCAGAGGTTGCAGTGAGCCGAGACCGTGCCACTGCACTACAACCTGGGCAACAGAGTGAGACTCGGCCTCAAAAAAAAAAAAAAAAAGTTTTAAGTCCCTGATTCTCCAGTGAGGAAGCATTGCAGAGTGGTAATGTTACCTTGTCAAAGTAATATATTTAGTAAGTGATAAAGCCAGGATGTAAACTAAGATCTGTCTCATTCTGAAGACCCTGATCTTCCCTCTATGTCGTGCCACAATTGCCTCCCAAAATTTTATATTAAGAGAGTTAAGAGTTTCCAATAAATCCTAAATTAGTATTTGTCATATAATAGAGACATTATAAATGTCATATAGGGAGAAGACAAGTTGAAACAAGTATGATAGGATGAGCAGATAGGGTATCATGGTAGAAGTGACATTTTAATGGGGTCTTTTATGATGGTTACGGTTCCCTCTCAGACATAAGAAGAAAAGTGAGATAGGTTAAGGAAACAGAAAAAATGTGCAAAAGTAACAATACAAAATATGCAGGAAACATAAGGAAATTGAAAAAATATAAAATATGTTGCCATGAATCTTTTCCAGTAATTTTGGGCACAGAGCATAGAAAGCTTTCAAGTGACTACTGAGCATAAGATAGTGGTGGATATGTTTTATTTTATTCCTAGGCATAAAGAAAGCCCAGATTTTCCAAACCCCTTTGTGTCTCAGTAAGATAAGGTGACTGAGTTCTGGTGGTAGAGTGTGGGAAGAAGTGCCCGAGCGGTTCAACCAACTAAGAACTTTTATGAGTGAAAAAGCAGCCACTAAGTTAACGGTGCTGGCAGTGAAAGAAGTACTCCTAGCTTGGGACTATATCTTTTAGACTGGCATCTTCCAAAGTGTATTTGTCATAACATTTATCCATAGAAATGCTCCATTATAATGATTTTTGTGAAATATGCCTGAATATTCATATTCAGGATATTATATCCCCTCTGAGAGGCTCGTAATAAATACCAGGTTATCGAGGACTGTGAGAAGTCATGTAGTAAAGCAACCTAGTAAAGTGTTTAACTTGATGTTTTTCAAACACATTTTCCCCAGATAACTCATTCTAGTAACATCTACATTATCCTGGGAAACTCATGATTTATAGAACATAGTGTGGGAAATCATGCTCTTGTCAATGTGGATTCACTGAAAATGTTTCACTAGAGAAGCAACAGTTTTTTCTTTCTCCCTAAGTCATGAAATTTCACCCTGTGGTTGCTTTTACATTAACTCATCAACTTTTCTTTAAGGTAAGAGGAACTGCTAATCTGAGTCAGAGTTCAAAATCTCGTTTGGACTATACTCACTTATAATGCTCACCGTGAGTTTAAATTCCACATGAATTGGCTCTTCCCATATGGTTCTTGCTTCTTACACTAGCATGGTTTCACTTCTGGGTCAAATGACAAAACTAACTCTCTCTCTCTCTCTTTCCACTTTCTCATTTGGCATAATTCCCTAGAATCCTAATTTCGAGATTTGTATTTTGAAAGAAAGTGAATAGGTGAAAGTAGGAAGTACTTCCCAGGCTTCAAATGTATGCTACTTCTTCCAACTCTATCTCACCTCAGGGTATAACATCCGCTTTAATTCTCTGCATGTAGCTTCCTCAAACCTTGCAAAGAAGGATTCTATTGCAGGTAAAGGGGGCCAATTGCTTCCAGTCCCCTGCCAGAGACATCACTGCATTTGAATTATGCTTGAATCTCCATCTCATAGCAACTCAGAGTTAAGGGTAAAATCATAGCAATTAAGCGGTGCTTAATGTATCTTTAGCACTTTGAAGAATCAATTTTTCATGAAATAATTATAATCTTAAGGGATATATATCTGAATATTAAATAGGACCCTTTTGTTAAAAAAAAAAAAAAAAAAAAAAAAGGAAGCTGTGGTCCAGAGAAGTAAAATAACTCTCCAAAGGAACTGAGTAGGTAGATGAACTCCATCATCCTAACCCCATTCCTCTAAAGTTCCCTCCACGGGCAACCACTATGACTCTGTACATGATAACAATAATACAATGTTTACCTCAGGGACTAAACAAGCTATCAGTTTCCTCCTTTAGCAATACTAATTCCCATAAGATTACAGTAGCCACCAGATAAAAGATTATTTTATCATTGTTATTTTTATCATTAATGTTTTCAGATATTCAACTCACAATGTTCTTATCTGCTTTGAAATAAAGCAAGTATTCCTTTTGAGATATGTCAAATGATAAAGTGAATTGGAAGAATCATAGTCTAAATATCAGTCCTTTGAGTTACATGTTTACAAGAAGTGATATCATGTTTTCAGTTTTACAGTTTTAAAATACAAGCTATTATGAGGTACATTAAGAAATACTATGGAGATTTATGTATTAGTAGAGACTAAACTATCTAACAATAATAGCTTACATTTGCAAAGCACTTTTACCTATGTTATTTCCTCTGATCCTAAGATTAACCTGTGAAACCAGAAGAGCAGGGAATCTTATCCCTTTTTTCTACAAAATGAGAACATCTATACACTGTAAGATACAATAATTTTCCCAAGGTCACAAAGTCAGTAAGTGCTTGAGCCAAAACACACAGTCAGGCCTCCTCTTAGACTCATGCTCTTATTTCACCATCATATCTTTGATGTGATGAGGACAGTAGAGAAAAAACAGATTTTGATATGTAATAGGTCTGTGTATAAACTCTCTGGCTCCAGTTATTCTAGCTCTGTGCCCAAAAAGAAGTCATTTCACCTCTATGAGCCCTCACTCACTTAATGTAAAATCAGGTAAAGAATACTTACTTTCATTGTTTCCAGTATTGAGACATCATCTGTCAAATGTTTGGAACATAGAAAGTTCTCAGCACATGTTAGTTCTCTTGAAATGCTGTGAGTCTAAGATTGTCTTTTGGAGAATTCTGATTTCAGTTTTAAAGGGAAATGAGCCTCACTATCTCAGGTTGGCTCTATGAGGCCAAAGATATTCTGTTACCTAACATGTTTATCTTCATTGCCTGGTATTGAGCATGATGCATGTGAAGTGTTTGGCAAATATTATTTTTGAAGAATGAATAAAGAAACAGTAGTCGTTTCTTCTTTAATATTTGTTTGGCCTCCTACACATATAATGCATAGTCCAAGGAGCATTGTGAATTTCTGGCATGAAACAAGATCCTTGGCCTCAGAGCCCTCCCAAAGAGCACATGATGAATTGCAGTATAAAGGCATGTACCCAAGAGAAAGAGACTGACCCAACAGGAACCCAGGGCATGGCAATTCAGCAATTCAGCCATTTCTGTTCCTGGATGCACCAGAAAACTTTGCCTTTCAGGAGACCTCATCTGTCAAAACTTTTGGCCTGTTCCTCTGGCAGCTATCTGTACGAGCCAGCCTCTTATTCCAAAAGTAAGTTAAGGACCTCAGCATTCCAGTCCTTGATAAATAAGCCCCTCTCTCTGAGAGCCTCAGTGACAGATAAATCTGTCCACCCAAGGGCATTTCCCAAGCGGGACGGGTTGTTTAAACTCCTTACCAGATTGCAGCTGGCACCCGCCACGTTGATTTTTCTCTCTCCTTATAATCATAATGGGATCTCAGCAATAAAGATGGATTTGTTAATTTCCATCCCCTTCTCACTTTCTCTTTTAATCACTGTCGAGCATAAATTAATTTCAGCTTAAAGAGCTTTCAACAAGATTCCGTCACTGTCTAGGGCACCTAAAGGTCAAAAAACAGGAGCCTCTGAAAACACTCATCAGTTGTTTGCCAGGAATAAACTTTTAGTTATTGACACTTCATTATTTCTATTTTGTCCATGGCAAGCTCGAGTCAGGAGAGAGAGAAACCAATCTGATCACCCACCTGCTATGTTGAGTGTCACATTTTCTTCCAGAGTCTTTGAGGAAGTGGACTAAAGTTTCAATATCAGGCTTGATATCATATCAGGCTTGATATCACTTGCATATTTCTTCAGGGTAAGATACAGAGTCAAGTTTTTGGGTCACCAGGCCTATTTAAATTCCAATTCTACTATATATCAACTGGGGTGCCCGGAGAAAAATACATAACTTCTGAATTTTTGTCATCTAAGACGTCAATGATTGTGTTCATCTTACGGAATCATTGTGTGAAATTGATGAGAGAGAAGTACTGAAAAGTACGGAGTATTGGCCTAGAATGTCAAGTATCTCACAAAATGTAGCCACAATCAATAGCATTTCCCTTAAGATGTCTACCATTTGAAAGTTTACTGTGAGACAGGGACTCTGATAAAGGGAAAAAATTAGAGAAACATGTAGGATCACTAAGGAATGCTTCTTGTGTCTTACCATGGACAAGGGTCAATAATGTGGTATGGAAAAGCCTTTCTGAGTGACTTGTAAATATAAACCATCTTCCATGCTCTTTGCTGGACATTGGAGTAAAGTTTGGTGTTACTCATATCAAGCTTATGTCTCATTTCTGCTACTTACTAATTATGTGTGATCTTGGCAAATTAATTCCATCTGTGAGCCTTAGGTCTCTCAACTGTACTATAGGTAAAGCACTTCCCGTATTTGATTATTCATGAACATCAAATGACATGATATATCCTATTAATAAACAGACAAATTTAGGAATACCAATAGTAAGTCTGCTTTGTAATCTACATGTCACTACACAAAATGATAAAAACACTAACAGTAATATTTAATACATATGGCACATTCTATGTGCTAGCAACTTTTCTAAACACTTTATATAAAGTAATTTATCTAACCCTCACTGAAAACCACATAATGGAAGTGTCAGTGTTGCCCTCGTCTTACACATGTGAAAACAGAGGTCAAAGGAACCATTTAACTTTCCCACTGTTATGTATTTAATAAGTAGTGAAATCAGGATTGAAAATCTGTGTAATCTGCATTCAGAGTCTGAGCTCTTAAGGATTTTGTACCCTGCTTTGGTTGGATCAGGGGAAGAAGATGCTAGTCTACCTAACTAGCTACTAATAATGTGGTATGTCATTACCATTCTGGTTTTTCTTTTATAGCATTCATTTATTCTGCATGTATTTATTGAATGTCTACTGTGTTCTAGGCATTAGTTAAGTTGTTGGAGATACAGTAGGGAACTAAACAGACAAACCCTTCTGTTTTTGCAGAGTTTATATCCACTGGTATTAATGGCTAGAAAAGGCAGATGTGGAATTATAATAAAAAGGCATAGATGAGGAACTTCTGGGGCCTGATCGTAATAGCAGTGCAACACTCTGGAGACACTTCAGGTCTCAAAACCTTATATAGAACTCTTATAACTGCAGGCTAAGAATTGTGTGATTTCATGCTCATGACAACCCTGGGAACCAGATACTGCTAATACATGCATTTTGCATATAAGGAAATAGCTGCATAAAGGGATCAAGTCACCTGTATAAGAATATATACAGGAAGTATTAAAGCTAGACTTTGGATGCAGGTTTGCCTAAGACAGGACCTCGAGGTTCTAAAGTCCTGGCTATATGGACTCTGATTTAATTGCAGTATTTATTTAAATAAGAGCAGTGCAGACCAGAGGATTCTTCTAGAATAATTGTTCTCAAGCCTTTAAAAACACATTTTGTCTTTCTAAAGTTTTGTCTCCTTTTCCTCCTCAACCTTAGCTCCATTCTGACCACTGCACACACCCCAAATATGTAGATTCCAGAGTAAGCCATTTCAAAATTATTTCTAATTGTGCTCTCAACTCAAAAGTGTCAGGTACATGCATGATTTCTCCCAAAGATCTGTAAATAAGGATACGAGGTGTGGAATATATTACTCTGGAGCTGATGGGGCTGCAGAGGTCAAAATAAAGTAAAGACAAAGGGTTCGGAAAATGAAATTCAGTTAGTATTTGGTCATTTTGAGTGTGATGTATTTCGATTCTGGACTTGGGCTGCTTTCATTAAACCAATGTCCACAAGGGAAGTCTTTACCTTTTTGTTTGTTTGTTTGTTTTTTCTTTTTGAGACGAAGTCTCATTCTGTCGCCCAGGTTAGAGTGCAGTGGTGCAATCTCAGCTCACTGCAACCTCCGCCTCCTGGGTTCAAGTGATTCTCCTGCCTCAGCCTCCCAAGTAGCTGGGATTACAGGCACATGCTACCACACCCAGCTAATTTTTGTATTTCTTGTAGAGGCGGGGTTTCACCATGTTGCCCAGGTTGGTCTCAAACTCCTGGGCTCAAGTGACCCACCAACCACCTCAGCCTCCCAAAGTGCTGGGATTACAGGCATGAGCCACCGTGCCCACCCGCCTCTAATATTTTTAACACGTATTATAGAAATTACATTTGGCTCAGTCCAGTACGTCCAGGCTTCTATTCCAGATATTAAAGGAGAGTTTGGGTGATAGCCAAGTCTTAGATTTCTAAAGATGGCAAATAGTGGTAAATAATTTTTAAGGTTTAAAACCCATGTTTACATACATTATCTTGGATCATCCTTAAGACAACCTTGTTGGTTGCTCATTATCACCTCCACTTTATCAATGAAGAATGAGAAAATCGAGTATTTTATGGACTTTTGTTTTTCCCCAAAATATACTCTGATGAACATTAGACATTGTGCTAAGCCACTCCAGAGACCACTGAGGAAGAACAGGAGGGACTTAGCTGGAAGTGTCCCATTCCAGTCTCAACCAGAGCAAATCTGCTTTAGGACTTGTGCAATATTTATTGAGTGTCTTCCATATCACAGCCACTGTGTAGGGTGGTTCAAACAGATTTTTGACCAAGACAGACTTGAAGGCCCTTTCCTCTTGATGTCTTTGTAGCAGAGACTTAGATAAATGCATTAACCATTATTTAATTATATTTCTGAGAAGTGCTACAAAGAAACAGATCAAGCTGTATAATAGGAGCTGGGAGCATTGATCATCAATGAGATTTAAATTTCACAGAGTGGTTCATGTCTTTAAAGAGTCTGAAAGCCGTTAGATTAAGAAAATAATCCCACATTTATTTCCTTATTTATTATTATTTTTAAAAATAATCCCACATTTAATGAGATCTCAGGTAATTCCCAGAAAAATAGAAACTTTGTTGAATCTCATTTTAGCATCTACAGTGGACTGCTTATAAACAACAGAAATTTATTTTTCACAGTTCTGGAGGCTGGGAAGTTCAAGATCAAGGAAACAGCAGATTCAGCATCTGGAAAAAGACTGTGTTCAGATTCATAGATGGTGCCTTCTAGCAGTGTCCTCATATAGTAAAAGAGGCCACTGAGCTCCCTCAGACCTTTTCTTATAAGGGCATTAATTCTATTCATGAGGGTTCCTCCATGACCTAGTCACCTCCTGAAGACTTCTCTTCCTGCCCATCACCTTGGCAGGGGGGTGGGGGGCCAGGGGTAGGATTTTAACATAGGAATTTTGAGAGGATGCAAACATTCAGATCACAGCAGATACCAAATATGTAATAAAGATTTTTTTTCCTCAATAATGATTTTTTAAAAATTGTGTAAGGATTCCTTTTAAAATAAAGTTTGTTGTGTATAATTAAGGTATACACCATGCTGTGGGATACACACGGATAGTAAAATGGTTACTATAGTGAAGCAAACTAACATATTTTACATAGTTACACATTTTGTTTGTTTGTTTTGGTGGCAAGAGCAGGTAAAATCTATTTATTCAGTATGAATCCCATACACGGCACAGCTTTATTACCCAGAGTCCTCATGTTGTATATTAGATCTCAAGACTTACTCTTTCCACATATCTGCTACTTGGATTCTATTGTATTTATTTGGTCTGTCAAAATAATTGGACATTAAAAAAATTAGAGTTTTTAAAACCTACTAATAGTGATAATGACTCAATTTATTATATCAAAATATAAAACAATAAAAGTTTGTATTTAAAAAGTAGAACTTATCACACAAGCACTTCCTTCTACTATTAAATTCTATATTGATAACACCATTTCAGGAGGAACAGCTTAGTATTGACAATCGTTTTAGTTTTGGTTTCAGTGTATTTTTTGTGTTTCATTAGTAAGTTTGCTTCGGTGGTAGACATGTACAAGCCCTATTCTGAGAAGTACATGCTTAGATTTACACTTGAGTAATGTTATAATGAAAATAATTAAAACCTTCATGGGTGGTCCACAAACGATTGTTTACTCTTTAAATGAGAACTTTGTATTACATTAATTTGCCGTTGATGAGAAACACTGAACTGGTTTTGGCTGAGAAAAGGGCAAAACAAGATCTATGTTAAAAAAATATTTATCCACCACAGACAGAATGGATTGGAAAGGAACTAGGGGGGCAGGGAGACCAGATAGGAATTTTATTTTGTGGGAGAGACAGTATGAAAGCCTGAATCAATATAGAGACATTTTGGTGCAATAATAAACTCTTGTTACTGGTAATGATGATGATCATTTAGTAGCACAGAAGTTGCACCTCTGTGCCAAATACTTACAAGGTCTGTAGATTTCAGGCCAGAAATTAGTAAAGGGGCATTTTGTCAAGCTTAATTCCTTGTTATAGTTGTCTTCAACGGCCATTTGTGGATTTGACTTGATTACTTTGTGTGCATTACAACCCAATTAAATCCAAGCCATGTCTTCACAGAGAGCTAGGTCTATGAAGACAACATAACAAGGGCAATCTTTAGAATATCCCTACCATAATTCATCCTCATAATTCCAGGCAAGAAATCTGATTCAGAAAACTGCGGTTAGGAAGGCGACGGAAAGGATTGCTTAGTGATAGGAAAATGACCAGCCAGAATTTTATTTCTTCTAATGCTATCAGGTCTGAGAACTACAAAGGGAGAGAAATGACCAAAGGGAGAGATTGTTCCCTCTTCACAAATATAAATGAGTAAATGGCAATTCCTGTTCATTAAAATTCTATGCAGATAAAGAATAAAAATTTGTAGATAATTAGCTGATTTCTTTATTTGCAGAAACTCGGTTGAGCATAAATAAAGAATGGCCCAGCTATCCATGCATGTGGTCATCGTCTACAAATGGAAAAATCTGCTCATCACCATTATATATAATTTTTCATGTCATTTGCTTTGAAGCATTAACAAAAAGAAATATACAATTAGAAGAATGAATGCTGCTTCTCTATTCATTGCCCCGACTTTTGCCTCAAATACAGCACAATCAGAAATGATGCCATTGTCTCCAATTTTGAAAACACAGTGGCAAGAATATCGAGATCCTCACCATGATATCTTCTTAAGACCACATGCTTATTACTAGGTCTCAGGACAAGCATGAACCCCACAACCAAGTGAGGTCTCATTAATTTCTATATAATCTCAGATTTGTAAAATGTCATGCAGATTGCCCATCATGCCATAATCATGTCACGTATCATAATCTAATATTCAAAGCCAAGAGGGGCTTTTTTAATTCTGTGAGGGTCCACACTCTTTGTGTCTTGCTTTTGTTTCTCCTCTAGCCATGAATGACTCAAATTGATATTAGGCTCCTCCTGAGTCTTTAGCCTCAATCACATCAAAATGATGTATTTTATTATTCAAAAACACCTATTATATACCTTTTAGTGTTAATCATTACTTTCTCTGCACTCTCAACTATTACAGATTTGTTCAGATTACTTCTAATTTATTGTCATCATTATAATTAATCTTGTCTGATAAGAGACTGAAGATCGTGATTGTACTTTGTCTTTTTTTTTTTTTTTTAATCCTTTTCTTGGACTCTTCCAGTACACTGGACAAAGTAAGTCTCCAAAAGCTTAAAAAGTTTTCCAGCTAACACAAACCTTTCATAGAGCCTTTGCTTCCTTTGATTTTCTCAAGTACTTTATGATTTATTCTAACTTAATAATTGAGGCATAGGAGTCTTGAAATAATGTTACAAAGATCTTCAGTCACACAATTTACAGGTGATATGGTGGAATAACAATTAAATTTGAGACCAAGATACCAGGACTCTTTGCTCTACACCATTTGTGGAAAGTTGAAAACATGAGTTCCAAAACACCACAAATTTGGGACTCAGTTTATCTTTCATCCAGTGTTTTCCAGCTCCACTACTCAGAAAGTTCAAGAGGTCTTTCTGTTATGCAAAAGGAGATATTTAATCTATGTGTGTTGGCGACAATTTCTTTACCCCAGAGTAAGAGATGGCATGTGTATATTTAAGAATACAAGGGGCTGGGCATGGTGACTCACACCTATGATCCCAACACTTTAGGAGGCTGAGGCAGGAGGATTACTTGAGCCCACAAGGTTGAGACAAGTCTGGGCAACGTAGTGAGACCTTGTCTGTTCATTGTTTGGGTTTTTTTTTTTTTTTTTTTTTTTAAATCACAAGAGATTCTATTGTAAAATAATATGAATCACTTAAGATAAATGAAGACCACTCAGGAGCTTATAGAATCAGGCCTGGGAATCGTGCTCCTAACATCCAGTGTATTATTTAGAATTTAGGATAGTACAGAAACAAAGACATTTCAAAATACAGTGGTTTAAATGAGTTATTCATTTGTTTCTCACAGAAAAGCTCAGAGGTCAACAGATAGGGCTGCCATATAGCCTTCGAAATTATAGGTTACACTTGTGAACATCTTGATGGTGATTTCCGTGGAGAATGTGCTGGGCACGTGAAGAAAAGAAAGTTCTCCTCCATCAAATGCAGAACACAGGCTGGGCGCGGTGGCTCTCTCCTGTAATCCCAGCACTTTGGGAGGCCGAGGCGGGCACGTCACGAGATCAGGAGATGGAGACCATCCTGGCTAACACGGTGAAACCCCGTCTCTACTAAAAATACAAAAAAATTAGCCGGGTGTGGTGGCGGGCGCCTGTAGTCCCAGCTACTCGGGAGGCTGAGGCAGGAGAATGGCGTGAACCCGGGAGGCGGAGCTTGCAGTGAGCCTAGATGGCGCCACTGCTCCAGCCTGGGCGACAGAGTGAGACTCCGAGACTGTCTCAAAAAAAAAAAAAGAAAAAAAAGAAAAAAAAAAAAAGAAAAAAAGAAAAAACAGAATGCAGAACACCCACATTGTAAAGGCGTTTTGAGAATCCATTGGGATAACATTGATAAAGTACTTTTCCTGGTACCTGCACATAGTGGGCACTTTAAACAGCTAATTGTGTAGTCTCCGTGCTCTTATTTGTTTTAGTAATGGTAGCAATGGCTGTCTCCTCTACTTTCTCTTCCTTCTCTACTTATTTTTTACACCTTTCATTTCTTAAAACTTAATCAGGAAATATACTTTCCTTCATGAGAATTGCAGCATCAAAGATTGAGTGAGGCATCAAATTAGGTGTTCAAGAATTTCTTACTAAATTTTAATTGGATTTTCCATCAGTAGCGTTTGTCATCACCACTCCCTCTCACCTCAGAGTAGACACTAGCCAATATGCCCAGAACTTCAGTAATTTTATACTCAGTTGGTTAAATGCTGCCATCTTTGCTAGGATTATATGCACTGGTTCTTCTACACATGTTAAAAACAAACAAATCAACCTTCAAATTCAGCAAGGTGCAAGGAACAGAAGGAGACAGTGACTTGTACATTTTTCCCTTCTTTTTCCCTCCATTCACTCACTGTTCACTTCTGCAATGTATAATCATTCTGGGTTCTTCTTTTTCTCCTCTCTAAACCCATCATATACACACAAAAATTTATTAACTATTTTAAGTTTACTTAGTATCTCTTGTGTGGTTTTATGTATTATTCCCAAGAATGCAAATTCTGACCGGTGTCCATACCATTTTCTAGATGTCTCTTTTATTCCTTTCTATTTAGGACTAGTGGCATGTTTAACTAGAATGAACCTCTTCTCTCTCTCCCTTTTTCTTTGTTCTCTTCATGGCAGCTTTCAACTTTATACAGTAAGTGTAGTGTCGTGGAATACTGGGTAAAATTTAGATTAAGGTAAAGTGAACTGGAATCTTACTCTAATATTTGAAGTCTAGGGCTTATGAATTTTCAATGGCTCTGCTATGGCCTGAATGCTTGTGTTCCCCCATAGTTCACATGTTGGAATCCTAACCCTCAATGTGATAGTATTAGAGTGTGAGGGCTTTTGAAGGTAATTAGGTCATGAAAATGGAGCCCTCATGAATGGGAGAGTGTCATTATAAAAGAGACATAAGAGAGACTTTTAACCCATGTGAGAACATAGCAAGAAAGTACTGTCCAAGAACCAGTAAGGAAGCCCTCAGCTGAATCTGCTGGTGTCTTGATCTTGGACTTCCAAGCCTCCAGACCTTTAAGAAGTAAATTCCTGTTAATATAAGCCACCCAGGTTACGGTAGCTCATTATAGCAGCCCAATAAACTAAGACAATCTCTGTAAGTAATTTATTTTCGGGGCCATCCATTTGTAAGTACATTTGGCCCTTAAACAACACAGGTTTGAACTGTGAGAGTGTACTTCTACTTGGATTTTCTTCTGCCTCTGCTACCCCTGAGATAGCAAGGCCAATCCCTCCTCTTCCTTCTCTTCCTCTGCCTAATCAGTATAAAAATAATAAGGATGAAGATCTTTAGGATGACCCACTTCCACTTAAAAAATAATAAATGTATTTTCTCTTCCTTATGATTTTCTTAATAACATTTTATGTTCTCTAACTTACTTTGTTGTAAGAATTCAGTATATAATAAATATATATAACACAATATTTATTGACTATTTATGTTGTTATGTTATGTTGTTAGTATGGCTTCCAGTCAACAAAATGTTATTAGTAGTTGTATTGGGGAAGTTAATTATACATGGATTTTTCAACTACACAGGGAGGTCCATTCCCCTAACACCTGCATTGTTCAAAGGCCAACTGTACATATTTCTGTTAACTCACTTCCTCTATGCCATAATGTCAAGGCTTCATTTATCTCACACTGCAAGATAATAACTACCTGCCTTGTGATACTTAAAACAGTTTGATTTGGAGAGACCCTATATGCCAATGAGGGGCATCTTCAATCAATTAATTATTGACATCTTTCCCATAGGTTTTCTCTTTTCCATAATCTATAGCAAAACAATTGACAAATGGTAGGTTTCTAATAAACGTTTCATAATGAATGTATATATAAATTAATATATACTGTGGACAAGAAAATTCAACAAGCTGCATACCTCCATGATTCTCTTGCCGTGGTATGGGTATGCAAAGATCTCCCACGACAAAGTGATCAAACTGAGATTAGAGAATCATCTCCCAAGACATGCATATAATCCTGTCATATTTAATTTTCAAATTATAGAGCACAACCCATTGGTAGGTTACAAAAGTACTTTCGGTGGGCTGTGAATTAAAATTTAAAAATCACATTTATTTTACCATTGTTTAGTATTTCAAGGTGAATTATGAACGAATTTATATTTGTATAAAATTTATTTATGAATTATCTTCGAAGAAAGATACTGGTGGTCCCCAACATCAGATATCAATGAATTGAAAATTAATACCTAGCTAAAATTTACTGAGGACTCTATTTCATTGCTATAATAAAATTTCTGGTGTCATTTCACTTTTGGCATTGGTGAAAATCTCCCACATATATTTGCACACCAGAGAGCTGTAGTCCCCAGAGTTTTAAAGCGAGATACCATTGTGTCATTTGTGCCATCTTAGATCAGCTGTGGTTTCCACCTGCTGCTATATGTACATTTCAATTTGAGTTATTTTTGATTTATTGCAACGATGATGAAAGCAATGAATTGAGTTTTTGGCTATTACAACATGGTACACATTGATACCACCCTCTATTTAGTCATGCATTCATTGTGATTTAAATAAGATTGTTCATTTAATTACTAAAAGAATCAGTATATTCTTTGCATAATCTTTCACCCTCTACATATTTTCTACGCAACCGACCTTCCAGATTGTTCCCTGGAGTTGATTTCCCAAAGATGGGATGAGAAAATTTTCCCTGACATCCGTAGACATAATCGAGTATCTGTGAGATCTTTCTCTATCACTAGATATTTAGCTTTCTTGGAGCAATCATATTGCCTCTTTCTTGATGCATCCTTAGTGTTTAGAACAGCATTTATCGCATAGTAGGTGTTCAATAAATTTTTGTTACATAAATTAATATATAGAGTTTTAAAAAATCATACAGATTAAATAATCATACAGATTTAAATATACATTTTAAAATTATATATTATTACTTAATATTTTCACACTTAAAACTTCTTCCAATCCTCCCAGTAGCACTAGGTAGTAAGCAAGGCAGCTAATGCTATGATTTTGTATGTTTGCAGGTGATGAAATTGAGGGTTGAGAATAATTCCCCAATATTAAGAATCCACAAGGAGAACTTTGTTAAAGGATATAAAACTACAGATAGTGAGGAGGAATAAGTTCTAACACTCTATGCCCTTGTAGGATGACCATAGTTAATAATAGTATATTATATAGTTGCAGCCAGCTAGGAGAATATTGAGTGTTCCCAACACGAAGAAGTGATAATTGAAATGATGGATATGTTAATTACCATGATCTAATTATTATACATTACATATATTTAAATATCACTATGTACTCCATAAATATATACAATTATTTTTGTTATATAAAAATATAAAATTAAAAAAATAAAATGAGTTTATTTAAAAAAATATATTTAGCGACAGAACTAATGTTCAAACTCATGCTGCCCCATTCTTACTCTGGCGGCTTTTTTCCATAGCTTCCTTCCAACTCTTAGATTTTATGATTCAAAGTGAAAGCCAGGATGGCCATACTTCCCTCTCTCTGGTCCCCTTCAGAGACATCCTGGGCTACTTCACAGCTTCCTCCCACCAAAGCATCCTTAAGTGCTGAAAACACAGCACCGCTGAGCCTACTCATCAGCCAGTTGGCACTTTTTCAAATGAGCCACTGAATGGCAAGTGCACAGATAACACAGGGATAAAATGAGCTCCTCTTATTGATTTTCCAAACCAATATGGCACGGGTGCTCCCTCTTTGTGCCATCTCCTCCCTCTGCCCGGAGGCATTCTCTGCCCGTCCATCATTTTAATTAGACATTACACCTGGCACAAATGTTGAGTTGATTAACCTTAAAGGAGCTGAATAGGTTCTCTGATCGTTAACACGGGGCCCCTGACATATTATAACTCATGTTAACATGTGCTGTTGCACAAACTCACAGCTTCTTCAGCCGACTTTCCAAAGCCGTGGTGCGGGGTAATAGCATCTACAGAGAGCTCTTTGTGAAGCGTGCTCCCATAATGATGCCGTGAAAAGCAAGATTTAAAAGACGGATTGGTGTGGACTCTGCAGATACTACTTTTTAATGTTTATATAAATGCACCTTCCGTGTCAAGGGGGTTCTCAGGGGTGGTACTGCATGTTAGGATGTCGTAAAAAAGCGAACACTACTTTTGGAACCGGAAGGCACGGGATTTCATCCTGTGCTGACTGTGATCTTAGAACAGTCTTTTAATTTCTTTAGGTCTCGAACTTCTCCTATGGAAAATAGAGATCCAAAGGAATGTGAAGGTTTCCTTGCCTTGTCCATTACTACCACCCACCAATTTGCCTCTCTCCTAACATGGTACACAGAGAACACTCCAATGAATCCTTATTCTTTTTTTTTTTTTTTTCTTTTTGAGATGGAGTCTTGCTCTGTCACCCAGGCTGGAGTGGAGTGCAGTGGTGTGATCTCGGCTCACTGCAAGCTCCGCCTCCCGGGTTCACGCCATTCTCCTGCCTCAGCCTCCCGAGTAGCTGGGACTACAGGCGTCCGCCACCAGGCCCGGCTAATTTTTTGTATTTTGTTTAGTAGAGACGGAGTTTCACCGTGTTAGCCAGGATGGTCTCGATCTCCTGACCTCGTGATCCGCCCGCCTTGGCTTCCCAAAGTTCTGGGACTACAGGTGTGAGCCACTGCGCCCGGCCGAATCCTTATTCTTTAATGCTTGTTAAATAGACTTTCTGCCTCAAATAATTTATCCTTTGTTGATGAGGTAGGCTGTCTTACAGATGTCAAAGAACCCTCTTTTGCCCTCCTCAAGTCCCCAAATAAATCACTCAAATCAGTTGTTATGTATATTTCCCGTAGGCCCCAACTTAATGTTCTGTCTCCTCCAGAGTTAAAAAAAATTTTTAAAATAATATCTTCATAATCAAAGCTGCCTCTGGACCTAACATGCTATTATGACCCAGTGGGGAGAGAGAAAAAAATTAAGGCAATGAAAATGAAGAAGGGAATTTTAATGATCATTTCCCTTTCTCACAGAAGCTTCCTCCCTTTGGTTTAAGGAAAGGATCATTTTTCATTTTTTCCTTTTTTTAAAATTACACTTTAAGTTCTGGGGTACATGTGCAAAACTTGCAGGTTTGTTACATAGGTATACATGTGTCATGGTAGTTTGCTGCACCCATCAACCTGTCACCTACATTAGGTATTTTTCCTAATGCTATCCCTCCCCTAGACCCCCACCCCATGACAGACCCTGGAGTGTGATGTTCCCCTCCCTGTGTCTATGCATTCTCATTGTTCAACTCGCACTTATGAGTGAGAACATGTGGTGTTTGGTTTTTTGTTCTTGTGTTAGTTTCCTGAGAATGATGGTTTCCAGCTTCATCCATGTCCCTGTAAAGGACATGAACTTATCCTTTTTTATAGCTGCACAGTATTCCATGATGTATATATGCCACATTTTTTTAATCCAGTCTATCATTGATGGATATTTGGGTTGGTTCCAAGACTTTGCTATTGTGAATAGTGCTGCAATAAACATACATGTACTTGTGTCTTTATAGTAGAATGATTTATAATCCTTTGGGTATATACCCAGTAATGGGATTGCTGGGTCAAGTGGTATTTCTAGTTCTACATCCTTGAGGAATTGCCACACTGTCTTCCACAATGGTTGAGCTAATTTACACTCCCACCAATAGTGTAGGTGTTCCTATTTCTCCACATCCTCTCCAACATCTGTTGTTTCCTGACTTTTTAATGATTGCCATTCTAACTGGCGTGAGATGGTATCTCATTGTGGTTTTGATTTGCATTTCTCTAATGACCAGTGATGATGAACTTTTTTTTCGTATGTTTGTTGGCTGCATAAATGTCTTCTTTTGAAAAGTGTCTGTTCATAGGAAAGGATCATTTTTCTACAGCAGGTCTGGAATTGAAGTCATGGATCGATTCCTCTGCTCTCCCCTGAAGATCAAAATAACCGGTAAATTAGACTTTGAGCTTCATAATAGTAGAGATCAAAATTAACTGATATTTGGTATCTCTAATGCTAAGAACAATGCCATATACATAGTAGAAATGAAATATGTCTTAATTGAATTGCATGAAATAGTGGAAATTTTCAGTATAAGCAAAGACTAATGGAAACATGTTTTTGTCTGAATGACATTTTCATTTCTCAAATAGCATTATTTTGGTGGCAAACTATTCTAATTTACCTTTGGCCAACTACTTGAATTATAAAGGGGAGAAGGGTTATTGCATAGGAGAAAGAACTTGCATGTTTGAGAAGCAAGATATTCCACTAGTTTGGCCGGTGATCTGGTAATAGATTCTTTTTGTTTGTTTTTTAAACACTGTGTGAATTTGGGCAAGTTACATGTCTCTTCTGAGCCCTATTTTCTTTCATATTTAGTTGTGAAAACTACATGAGCTAATATATGTACACTTTGTACCACAGAGTTATGCAGTCAGTGCTGAGCAAACAGCACTTAATAATCATTTCAACATACCACAAAGAGAGAGAGAGAAGAAGAATTTTGTGAGTTTCTGTCAATCATTCTATAAATAAAGAGAAGCAAAAAAGGGGAAAATTCTCATACTTTGCCTTAAAATGTAGGTAGAAATTAGGCTCTTTGGAAATTCCTGGAAATGAGAATTTGTGTTCTGACACAATAATCTTATTTCTCATATCCTTGTCTGGGAATCAAAGGCAGGGCCAGAAAGAAAGACCTATGAGCACCTCTTTTTATCTCTTGAAACTTAAGGACTTCAAAGGTGACCCACTTAAACAAAATCCCTGACCTCTAATCCTTGTCCATTTCTGTAGAAAGGTCAACATCTCTCTGGTTCATGGCTCATGGCAAAAGGAGAAATATTTAGCTTCACAGGGCAGCTTCATAGATTGGTGCCTACATTGTGCTGAGTTAATAGGCTTCATCTTCAAGAAGTAGAATATTTGGAATTTTTTAAAGCACTTTCATCATTCTACAGTCCTGCTAAAGAAAGGTCTGTTTTTCCTCAATTTCTCCAGGACACAGACAGGACCACAGTTCCAATGTCACCAACTCTTTGGCACCTACCCTGACCCTCCTAGGTAGCAGGCTCCAGTGCTCTCCGTAGCATGATGTTTACCTCTGTCATAGGACGCGCCATTTGCCTGTGCTCATCTGGCTACTTCTTGCATCCCTGACTTAACTGTGTATTTTGTTAATCTTTGCCCTATGAAGCACAGTGTTTGCTATTGGTAAGGTTTTCAAGAATTGAATTTTTTGAATAATTAAATGGATGTACAAATTAACCAATAAAGCAAGATGGCCCATTGAAAATAAAACATACTTTCTATTGAAGAAAAGCTGAGTTCATACACTGGCCCTTCTCTGAACTGATTGTGTGGCTTATGCAAGCCATCTGGTCTCTTTAAATCATAGTGTTGTCATACATAAAATGAGTATAAACCTACAAACTATACTAGCTATTCAGCAAATGCCTCTCAACACCAAACCTACATTTCTGCACTGTTTAAAATATTTGTTTTCTTTATCATCTGGGGAATGCTGAAGTGAGGCTTCAAGACAAGAGACGAAGGAAAAGACACACTCCATTCCACCATGTTTTTACCTCTATCAGTGTAACTCAGCTAGGCTTATTCACCCAGGCAGCTGCAGTGCATTTCTGTAGCAGCAGGTGGTTCTGGGTTGCAGTTTTCTCAACACTTTCAGAAGCCACCTCATACATCACCTCGGAGACACAAGACACTCCTCCTTCTCAGAGGCCTGAATCCCAGTTCCCTGGAGCCCCTCCTCAAACCTTTTCAGTTTTAATAATTCTCATTTCTTTCATTTTGCTCCTGACTTAGAAGGGATACTGCTATCCTTTTTTTTTTTAATCCTGTTTTCAGCTTTTCAATTCTCCGTAATACGGTTAACCCTTTTTAGTTTAAATACTCTCTTTGTAAGTAACTGGTGCCGTTTTTGCCCTCTGATTAGACAAGCACTGATACATCCACCTTCTAGGATTGTGGTTTATGTGAGATGGCACATTCAGAAGGTCCTGCATGCAACACTCTTCCTTTAGGGGTGGCTTTTTACAGAAAATTTACCATTTTAACCACTTTTGAGTGTACAGTTCAGTGGCAATAAGTGTGTTGACAACATTGTGTAACCATCACTACTATTTCTTTCAAGAACGTTTTCATTTTTCTAAACTAAACACAATACCCACTAAACAATAGCTTCCCTTTCTCCCCTCACTCCAGCCCCTGGTAACCACTATTCTACTTTCTTTGTCTATACAGTTGACAATTCTACATACTGAAATAAGTGGAGAATACAATACAATATTTATCTTTTTGTATCTGTCTTACTTTGATTACCCTAATATTTTTAAAGTGTATCAAATTTGAAGCATGTATGAATTTCATTCATTTTTATGACTGAATAATTTTCTATTGCAGCAGCACCCAACCTTTTTGGCACCAAGGACCAGTTTCCTGGAAGACAGTTTTTCCATGGACCTGGGGGTCAGGGAGGATGGTTTCAGGATGAAACAGCTCCACCTCAGATCATCAGGCATTAGTTAGATCCTCATAAAGAGCGTGCAACCTAGATCCCTCACATGCGCAGTTTGCAAGAGGGTTCATATTCCTATGGGAATCTAATGGATAGGTTAGATTCTATCTGCTGCTGCTCTGACAAGAGGCGTAGCTCAGGCAGTAATGTGAGCGGTGGGGAGCAGCTGTAAACACAGATGAAGCTTCATTTGCTCACCCACTGCTCACCTCCTGCTGTGAAGCCTGGTTCCTAATAAGCCAGTCCATGGTCGGGGGGTTGGGAACCCCTGTTCCATTGTATGAATATATCACCTTTTATGAATATATCACTTTTTGTTCATCTATTCATACATCAATGGACACTTGAGTTGTTTCTACCTTTTGGTTATTACAAATAATGCTGCTATGAATATGAGTGTACAAATATCTATTAAAGTCATTGCTTTCAATTCTTTTGGGTATATGCCTTGTCTTACCATTAGGCTGCTATAACAAAAATACCACAGACGGGGTGGCTTAAACAACAAACACTTGTCTCTCACAGTTCTGGGGACTGTCTAAGATAAAGGCACTGAGAGATTCAGTGTTTAGTGAGGGCCTGCTCCCTTGTTCGTAGACAGTAATCTTCTTGCTACGTCCTCATGTGTTGGAAGGGACAAGTAAGCTAGCTTCCTGGGGTATTTTTTTTTATTATTATACTTTAAGTTCTAGGGTACATGTGCACAACGTGCAGGTTTGTTACATATGTATACATGTGCCATGTTGGTGTGCTGCACCCATTAACTCGTCATTTACATTAGGTATATCTCCTAATGCTATCCCTCCCCACCGTCCCCACAATAGGACCCAGTGTGTGATGATCCCCTTCCTGTGTCCAAGTGATCTCATTGTTCAGTTCCCACCTATGAGTGAGAACATGCGGTATTTGGTTTTCTGTTCTTGCTATAGTTTGCTGAGAATAATGGTTTCCAGCTGCATCCATGTCCCTACAAAGGACACAAACTCATCCTACTGGGGTCTCTTTTACAAAAGCACTAATCACATTCACAAGGTTATGCCTTCATTACCTAATTATCTCCAAATGCCTCACTTCTAAATACCTAACATCTGGATTAAGTTTCAAGATATAAACTTGGGGTGGGACATAAATATTCAGTCTATGGCAAACTAACAGTGGAATTCCTGGATCATATGGTAATGCTATGCTTAAGTCTTTGATTGGCTGCCATACTGCATTGCACATGATTTTACAGTCCCACCAGAAATACACAAGGGACTTAATTTATCTACATCCTTGCCACTGCTTCAACATTTCTGTTTTTTTTGTTTGTTTGTTTGTTTGTCGCCCAGGCTGGAGTGCAGTGGCACAATCTCCGCTCTCTGCAACCTCCGCCTCCTGGTTTATGCCATTCTCCTGCCTCAGCCTCCCGGGTAGCTGAGACTATAGACGCTCGTCACTATGCCTGGCTAATTTTTTGTATTCTTTAGTAGACGGGGTTTCAATGTGTTAGCCAGGATGGTCTTGATCTCCTGACCTCGTGATCCACCCGCCTCGACCTCCCGATCACTGGAATTTCAGGCGTGAGCCACCGCGCCTGGCCAACATTTCTGTTTTTTTCCTACATAATAGCTATCCTAATATGTAAAGTGGTATCTGATTGTATTATTATTATTAATGTATAAACATGTGTAACGGAACAAATCTCCAATCTTAGAACTATGCATGGATACTGTCATTTCAGCATTAAAAAGACTCAATAGGTAAAGAGGGGTGGCTTGATAGTTTTCTCACTCTAATTCTGACATTACCACCACCATTATTATGTTCCCTGGGATGGCATAAATCTTTTCTTTTTGTTGCTTTTACATAACACAGATAAGCTAGACTAAAAAAATCTCTGGTAAATTTGGAAGGAAAGCATAAGAAAATAGACTAAAAATGTGAGGGTCAAAATAAATCATCTAACTTCTATAATAGTTGATTTTATAGTTTTTGTCTTACTTGGCTAGGTTCAGTTTGCTCTGGTAAAACTTATTGAGCATCTAAAAAATATTCCAGATTCCATTTTATGTATTAGAGACACAGACTTAATTAAACAAAGACTTTGCCCACCCTCCCACCGCTGTCCAAGAAGATCACTACCGGCTAGTATCAGTCAGAGAGTTTTAATCTATTTAAGTATATTGAGGATAAATCATTACACAACTCACAGGATGTGCCACTCTACTCTCTGGATTTCAGCCTTAAAATACATCTTAATATATCTGGGTACCTATTCCCAGCCTGACTCAACATGCTACTTAATCTGGGCCTTGAGGAGATGATGGGTGGGAAGAAGCTATCTGTTTAAAAGTAGCTTCAAAAATCTTTGGAGAGAGAAAACTGTCTTTGTCTAGGAAAATGCATTGAAAACCTTCCTGGGGTGGTTGATGCCATCCTGAAAACATGGATTAAAGGAGTCTAGGAAACAAACAGCTAAACCCATCTAGGCAGAAATCTGGGGATGAAAAGAAAAATAGAAAACAGAAAACAGAGATGGACAGAGAGGAGAAGGGACAAAAGAAGACCTGAAATGTGCTAGAAGGATGAATACTGAGAAGTGGAAACAATTAATGGACTGTCAGAGGCAGAACTGTTTTTACATTGTGTGTGTGTGTATGTATGTGTGTGTACTGTCTCAGTACAAATCACTTTCTATCATTTGATCCTTCAGTAAAGTCATCTACACATATATAAGCCTGTCAATTTTTGTTTGTTCATTTTTTTACATCTTTTTGGAAATCAAAGAAGGAAGACCTTGGCTTCCACATCTAAGTTGATCCAGTGTAGAACAGAAAGGTATCACAGCACTGAATGAGAAAATATTCCGAAGTGGTTTCATTGGAGGAAGCTCACAGCCAAAGGAGGGTCTGAGAAAAGAAGACTGAAAAATTCACAGAAAATATTGAAAAACTATTAGAATTGCTTCAATTTATGGCATGGATATTGGAATTATTCATAATTTGGTTTTAAAGACCACGGTGACTGTGCGCAACTAGAATACCTAAGAACATTTGAAATCCACAACTGGAATATCTAAGAACATTTGAAATCCCAATAAAATGTGTTGTGTAAAGTAGTAACTGGAAGCCCAGGCCTTAGATTCAGTCAGAATGAAGTTCATTTCTTATCTCTGCTTAAGTGTTTTGGGCATGTTACTTCTCTGAGTTTCAGTTTTTTCACCAGCTACATTGATAATAATGTCAAATTCATGGAGTGTTTTGAAGATTGAGTAAAATGATGCAAATCAAGCCTAGACGTCACCAATAAATCATAGATGCTATTCCTGACTCTTTTTGGTACATTCACAATAGGATTTATGTTACAAAATTCTATTGACTTTCATCCTACCAGGGATATAAAAACCTGCTGAATAAAACAAATTTTACCTAGACATTACTGCGACTATACTGCCAGCATTTTCTTAAGTGTTTATCTCCGTGCTAGACTGTGAGCTCCCCAGGGCATGGAAGTACCTTATACATCTGTGTGGCATCAGTGCTTGCCAGAGTCTGTTACTTAAATAAATGCCCACCATATACATGCTGAATGGATGGTGGATGAATGGATGGATAGATAGATAGATGAAGATGGATAGATGAGTAGATGAAAAAAATTAATTGCTGCTGATACAGGACCATCTAGTGCTGGCGTTCCACAGAAATTCTAGGAAGAGACTAACCCGGAGACTTCTAAGCACAGACTTTAAAACCCTTCATGCCTACTCTGAGCTTGATCTCCTATAACCTTTCTCCATTGTGTTATTTCCGATTAATTCTGATGTCATGGAAATAACAGGCATCTTAGACACCTTCTCAGCTTTTATTTCTCCCCTCTCCAGTAGTCCCAAGTTTCACTTGTGGTTCCCAGTGGTTCTGGGCCACGGCGTTTTGTTTTTTAGTTCAGTTTGCAAATTAAGCCTGTCATTGCAGGGTGAATCATATCATTTTTTCTTGCAAAACTGGAAGACAGAACAAACTTTTCTCCTTTCTCTGGGCTCTGTAGTATATCAATATAAGGCTATAAGGTGTTATGGCCAAACTTACTATCATGAGAAAAGCCAGGTCAAAGACAAACAAGGAGGGAAATCTTCAGCATCATGGAGAGAAATGGTGCCAAAGCCCTAATGTTATCATGAAACTCTGAGTCAAACTATTCCTGAAGTCAACATCACATCTCATTTATTACACTACATGATAATACAGACTTTGCTATAACTATATTGTTATTCGAGTCAGCTGAAAATGAGCATTCTATAACTGGATAGAGGAAGGCTATTTTTAATTCTGAACAAACTGTCTTCCAATAATTTTTTCTGGTTGGTGCAAAAGTAATTACGTTTTTTGCCATTAATTTCAATAATAGGATACCTATTTTTATTTTGGCAACTGTTTTTCCCTATGGCCTTGTGAATTTGGTCCCACCTCCTCCACAGCTAGGGCAAATCAGAGTTTTTCTGAAAGTCCAATGTATAAACTGAGGATGAGGTATCATCCTGATAATTGCTAACTAGATAGATAATGGAAGCCTAGGGCTTTTCCATGGTTCTTTTTGGACTACAAGAAGATAACCCATGTAATAATTAAGCTAACAAGACTAAAACAACATTGAATATTGTATAAGGCCTTGATGACATCATTTGAACACTTAGATACAACCATGTCTGAAGGAGCATCCACCAATTGCAAGTCTTGTCTATAAAACCAATAAAAAAGTTCTCAAAGAGGTTTCATGCGGTTTCCGTAACTTGTAGCTAGAACGGTGCTAATGAGAACATTGAACCTCTCATAGATCCTTAAAGTTCTCTTGATGAGTCCTGCTTCAGTGTTCTTGTATATGCTCTTCTTACTCTCTGGAAGGTGATATCTAGACATTTAGTTTTGCCAGCCAATGATCCACTCCAAAATTTTATGGCTTGAAACAATATCCATTCATTTGCCTCATGATTTTATGGGTTAGAAATTTGGAATAAACAAGCTAGACAGCTCTTCCAGCCATGGCTGGGATCACTGATGCAGCTCTTTAGCTAGGCTCTCTGCCTCGGGAGTTTGCTGGCACTTGTCTGGAGTGACAGCAGTGACTGGGTCACATGGCTTTTCTCATCCAGCAAGCTAGCCTACATACACTTGGTTGTACGGTGGTCATAGGATTTCAAAGAAAGAGTAGAAGCATGCAGAGCCTCTTGATGTTGAAATTTAGAACTGGCACAACATTGCTTATTGCTTCTACTGCACTCTTTTAGCCAAAGCAAGCCACATGTGACTATCCTAGATCTATGGAGCGAGAGAATAAATAAGGAAGAAGTGGACTTTGCCCCTTCATGAGAAGAGATACAAGTTCTAATTTCACAGAAGCATGGATATGGAGAAAAAGATAACTACAGCATATTTGGCAAACATCTTTCACAGTGTTCAACTAGCAAATTTTCTTCACCCTTCAAAAAACTGCTTGGGTGCGACTCTGTCTTCAAAACCTTTCCAGATCTTTCCTGATTGCACACGTGGGCAAAACTCATCTTCATTTTAAACACAGTAGTTATTCATGAAATATTTGTTAATGAGTGAATGGATTTCTTCTCTATAAAAACTTATCAATATAGCTTTTATTGTATATTTTTATTAATATAGTTTTTATTGTATATTTATTGATATAGTTTTTATTGTATATTTTACCATTCACTGAAGTCATCTGTCTTCCCTTTGGGCTGGCAACCTCTTTAATTTTTTTTTAAAGCTGTATCTTTCTCATCTTTCTATCCCCAGTGCCTAGAACTGTTGTGTGTAGGGCAAGCATACAAATGTGTCAATGAACATCTTTCTGCCCAGAGTGAACTTTACCTTCTTGCCTACAAAAAAAACCCCAAAGACTGCAAATGTAGGTCAGAGACTCGGCTCACTGACAACACTGACAAATTGGATTACATTAGAGGTTCGGAACCACAAAAAGTACAAAACTCATGGTAGATAGTTAATCATAATGAAATTAGTTCAGTGAATCTCCACCTAAATCGAATCAAATATCCGTTTTATGGGCTTATGAACAGATAGAATCATTCTTGCAACTGAAAGAGAGTTAGGAAGACAGCAAGAGTCAGCAATGACATGAGAGGGCTCACATGTCTTTTTGTGTCACCAGGGACACAGAGGTAAAACAAATAAACAAACAAACAAACAAAAAACAAACGAAGGCCCACATAAATAAATTGCAGTGGTTTAAAATCACCAAATTGATTTGCGAATGGGTACAAGACAAATTTCAGTAGGCTGTTCTAGAGAACAGATAGAAGTAAATTAATTATTTCACTACAGATGGAGAAATTATCAGAGATATATGAAATCTGATGAGAGACCCAGCTAATAATTTTTAGCAGTAAATTGTCTGTTAGCTTATTGTCACATGTGTATATATGTATGTGTGTATACACACACAAATAATTTAAATGTAAACATTTTTCATGATTTTAAATTGGGCTTCTAATTCGGCATTTATCCTACATGAAAAAGATGCTTCAAAGAGTCCCTATATTTTTGGTCATCTTTATGGGAAAATGACAAGGTGGAAATTAGGAGTTGAGAAAAGAGATTTTAAAAAATGGATGTCTGAAGAAACTTTAGATGAGAAAATAGAAGTGGTTTCAGATACCAATTGTGTTTAGTAAAGATAATGTATTTAGCACTTACTATGGGCTACTCATTTTTTAGTATCAAGGCTATTCAATAAATCTCAGCTAATTTCTTTCAGACTTGAGGATTATGCCACTATGACCTTTGCTTTTTAGTAGGCTGCCAACACAGAAATCTGGGGTAATGGTGCTAATGTTAGTAGTATCCCAACTTTATCATTTTTGGCACGTTTATTAATTTTAAGAATTATAATGATAATAACCAGAATCATCATTTTATGGCTTATCCAATCTTATCATAAATGTTATTGTACTGTAATGCTTATGTTGTATCAGGTTGAAATCAATATATTTATTTTACAGATCAGAAAAAATTGTGGCTAATTGACATGACAAAGATCACAGAGCTACATTTATGAAAATACTGATTCATACCACAAGCCGCTTTAATTAGTGTAGGTGTCCCCTGCTAAACACATTTCAGCACTAGAAAAAAGAGTAGGTTGGGATATTGGAACAGATGTCCTTCAAAAGTGTGTTTCTCTACAATTTGTTTATCAGTACAATTCAGTGAAATACAATGGAACTAAAAGTTTATGAATATAGATTGGATTCCTTGCTACCATCTCTTAACCCTTCCTCTAATTCATTCTCTATTGCCACAGTGGTCTTTTCAAAATGCCAATTTGATCATTTTTCTCCACCGATTAAAAATATTCAGTGGCTTCCAATTAATTTTCTACAGTTCAGTAATTCAATTTTCCTTGCAGAATAGTTAGATTCCTTGATTAC
The DNA here is from genome assembly GCF_037993035.2 of Macaca fascicularis. Classification (NCBI taxonomy): domain Eukaryota; kingdom Metazoa; phylum Chordata; class Mammalia; order Primates; family Cercopithecidae; genus Macaca; species Macaca fascicularis. Next base: position 39,106,634 of record NC_088389.1, read on the forward strand.
TTCCTATTTCCACACTAGTCATACCATTTCTCACTTTCTTGATTTTGGAAGCTTCGTCTCTCTCTTGTCCACTGGGAAAATATCTAAGCTTCTTTATGGTTTATAGTTGAAAAATACATCCATGCACTCATTCACTAAACATTTACATATTCACATACTTATTTACTCCTTCATTCATTAAACTAGTATTTCTTAAACACTGACTCTATACGAGGCACCCTGGTCATTATAGGGATATAGTGATAAAGTAGAATGATACAGTCTGGGATATTTTAAAACTCCCCTCTCAAACTATCCTTAATTCCTGCTGACCACAGTCACTTCAGTCTCTCTACTCTTGTAATTTCCCCTTTTAAGCACTGTAAAACTAATGATTATTAACATATTTTACTACACAGCAGATATTTTTTATGAATATATTTCTCTAACTCCACACTATAAGTAATTCAAAGGACAAAATTAAGCCTGGTTTACTTGTTAAGCATCCTCACTACCTAGCACTGGGCTTTGTGTGTATTAGGAGTTATATAAATATTCATTGAATAAATTAGTGCATGACTTGAGATTTTGAGAGAATGACACAGGTGTTAATTAAGTTCCTCAAGTGGGCATCAGGTGGTTAAAGGCTCAGGCTTTAAGTTGAAGAATCCTAGGTTCAAATCTTGCCTCATTCATGTACTATTTGCATGACCTCTACTATGTTATTTAACCAAAGTAAGCCTCGTTATTTTTATCTAGAAAGCAGGAGGAAATGGTGCCTTCTTATAATTATGTTATGCAGATTAAATAAGCTATTCGATATGATTTTTTAACCAACACATCTGACATATAATACACATGAAATGGATAGTATCTAATATTATAAAAAATGAAGCTATTGATGCACTATCACAAGACATTTTAAAATAGGAGTTGCTAAATATCAAGTATGTGGGTGAGAAGTAGAAACATTCAGATTTTAGATTTTCACACAAGCAAAGCTTTTGTTTTTTCTTCTCACATTTGTGTTCTGGCTCTGTATATCTGCTGAAGACTGAAAACTCTTAGTATCTATGGGAGTCTTCCACATACCCCTCCTCTTGCCCCACCCTCATTTCCGTAACCCAGTTTTAAGAGACCCATCTTAAATGCCATGAGACAGTCAGCAGAGTGATGGAAGTAGGTCTCATTAGCAGAACGGTCCAATTATGTCCAGCCTTCCCCACACCTTAAAAGCAGCTGTTCCCGTTTCATGCGCTGTACAGAGATGTAGGGTTTTTCAGGGTTACAATGAAGGTATTTATGTTCAGGGTCATTGGAAGACGCTTTAAATGGGAACTATCAAAAGGAGGCAGGTCTGTGAAAGCATTTCCCTTGCAGTACCCTTGGGCTTCTGCTAAATGATGACTTTGTGTAATTAAAATGAACAAAGTAAGTGGCAACGTTCTGTCTTCACAATCACAGCACTTTCTCTCTCCCTTTGTTTAACTGCTTTGTTCATCTGAAACTGATGTTAAAAAATAACGGAAATAGAAGTTGAACGTATTCCTGCAGGGCTGTATTTTTAATAGCTCATCACTTTGTGGAAGGGACCTGAGGTTGCAGAGTCTAATTATGAACCTAAGAAGATGGCACTGGGGAGAAAAGGGACATTGGGTGGGAGTGGGAAGAAAGAAAGTGGAGAGGGCAGTTAGTGGGTAGGCTGCTTCCTGCTAAACTCCAACCAGAACTAACCGTGAGCTCCCTGGTGTGGGGGAGAATAAATCATATCAGAAAACAAAAAGACACCCTGGGTTTAAACATCACCAATACAAGTTTTTGATGTACAAGTTTTGTAACTGATTGTGAGAAGAAAAGCAACCTCTCCTCTAAACCACCTCCAAAATGACATTCCATAGTAAAATGCCTCCAGAATGAGACGAATTAAACCAAAGCAGACCGTCAGAGAGACAGTAAACAGAATGATGACTAATAGTGCAGGAAGCTGCATGGAGGTGCTGAGAGGTTAACCACAGAGAGGATGTTGGGGGTGAACTTTTTATATCTTTATTGATGATCACAAAGAATTAAATAGCACTTGAATGCAATTTATTATTGGTATTGATTTATGGGTGAGCATGTATATTTATAACTCTTTCATATCTGCCAAGTTCTTTTCCATCATCATTTTCAGTGTTTTATGCCTCAAAGCTGCGATAAGGAAAGTATCCTGGCAGATGGTGAAGGGTAGGTGCCATTCATCATGTTAAAATTTTATCTAAGGGTAAACTGAGGCATTTGAATAAGATGGATCACAGGGAGATTCTAAATTAAGAATTTGGACAGAAATAAAGTAGGCCAAATAGAAGAGCAAGAGAAAAAAAATAGTTAGCTATATTGATCTAAGTCTAACCGGACAGAAATAGGCCCTGAGAAATGTGCAAGAGATGCAGGAAAATGAACCAAATTACAACTGGACAAAAAGGTGAAGAAACCCAGGTATTGAATTGGTGAGCAGGTTTTGCTCAGAGCAGCCAATAAGACTTGATAAATTCAGCAAGTGTTTTTTTTAATGCAAGATGATAAAGGTGCCTTATTTAAAGACAGTACTACTTTGGCCTACTGTCTCTAGCTTATTTTATAGTAAGCAAATGCTTCATTATAACAGACAGTATTTAGACCCAAAATTATTACTTCTTTTTCAGCCAATTACAAGCATCACCTCTGAGTAAACATTTATCAGATGATTACTGAATAAACAAATGATGCAATAAACTAAATGGGTACCATGGAATAAAATATGTGTTTTTGCTGTTGTTTTCTTGCTGTATCACTTATTTATTGTTGCATCATAAGCTACTCTAAGGAAATTAATAGCTTAAAATAAGCAACCATCATTTAACATTGCTCATGAGTCTATGGATTAATTGAGTGGATCTGTTCTTCTGGGTTAGCTTGATTGAGCTCAAGTGGGTCTGCTCATGTGCATGTGATCAACTGGTGGCTTGGCAAAAAGGGGCTAGTCGAAGGCCTCACACATATATTTGACAACGACAGGCAATTACTGGCTGCCACAAGGATGACTGGGCCACACAGCTCTTATCCTGCAAGTTAGTCCAGATTCTTCATGGGGCAGTGGCAGAGGATCAAGAGAGAGTGGACGTGTTCAAGGTCTCTTGATGCGTGGGCTCAGAACTGGTGCAACATAAATTCTTTTACATTCTTTGCCCACAGCAAGTCACAAAGAGAGCTTAGATTGAAGGGGAGTGCAAACAGACTTCACCTCCTGGTGGAAATTGCTGCAAAATCACCTGGCAATGAGATGAAGAGAGAAATTATTGCTGTCTTTTTGTAAACAATCTACCTACCACACCTGAATTAAATTTCTTGATTCTCAAGTGTTGATAATGATCATTCTCGAAAAACATCTGTATGTGGCACAAACAGAAAGTTAGATTGAGCCAAATTAATGCATCAACTGAATTATATAATACTCTAAGATGATTTATACATGTAGTATAATATGGAGTATATGATTATGTACCATTGAGGTAGAATATGCAAGGTTATATGCACAGTATTTACAGTCCTACAGCTTAAATTTGTTTTCTTACTTTACCACTCACTAAGTCTTACTTACTCTAACATTTTTTAATCTAAAAATGGTCATCACACTAGTATCTATCAAATGGGGCTACCATGGAGCATTGCCTAAGCTAATACCAATATGTTTTTTAAGCACCACGCCTTAACCAGAGTGGCCAATATATATTGGCTCTTGCTATCATGGGTAAGAATCGTACTTTAGTGGGAATATACAATTCTTACGGGTTCTCATAAGAGTAAGGCAATTATTTGCCTTATTGTAAATAAGTGATTTACACATCAAGCAAGACAAAACTTCTTTAGATATTTCTAAGATAAACCTCATCAACATACAAAATCACATGTTCCTCTTATATGGAATCCAAATATAAGAACCCTCATATATGGAATATATGAAACTCCTCACATACGGAACCCAAATATAAGAAACCCATATAAGGCCTGTGATCACTTTCCTTAATTTTGCCAATTTGATAACATCCTGGAGATAGCAAAACTGTCTCTTACAAAGCTAGTGATGACGTCTTCCCACCCCAGCCTGTAGATGCACCCAATTGTAGGGGAGAATGAGAATGTATACTGTTCTGTAGACCTAAAGCAGATCCTTTTGTGTTTCTGGACTATTTATTTGCTTTATGGGATGTGACTTCCTGGTTCCATAAGAAGAGTAGGCACGTTGAGGGGACTGAGATCCCATCTTCCTACAAGGCTGATAGCAGCAAAAACAGAAGGAAAGGAGGAAGAAGAGGGCATCACTGAGGATTTGAACCATAATGAGAATGATACTGTTTCCCTATTTGTTCTTTCCGTAGTCCCTGACTCCAAGATGCACATACATTTTGGAAAAAAACAAACTTTAAGTTTTCTGTTTTAATACATACAACTCAATTATTAACAAAAATAGAATCTGTAATGTTAAGTAACTTAAAGAAAATAAACCAAATCTGTGCCAGAACCAAATTCGTACAAATCCAGAGTATCAAAATTCAATCAGAGAAAACATCAAATTAAGAAATATCAAAGTTGGCCGGGCGTGGTGGCTCAAGCCTGTAATCCTAGCACTTTGGGAGGCCGAGAAGGGCGGATCACGAGGTCAGCAGATCGAGACCATCCTGGCTAACACGGTGAAACCCCGTCTCTACTAAAAAATACAAAAAACTAGCCGGGTGAGGTGGTGGGAGCCTGTAGTCCCAGCTACTCAGGAGTCTGAGGCAGGAGAATGGCGTAAAGCTGGGAGGCGGAGCTTGCAGTGAGCTGAGATCCGGAAACTGCAGTCCAGCTGGGGCGACAGAGCGAGACTCCATCTCAAAAAAAAAAAAAAAAAAAAAAAAAAAAAAAAAAAGAAATATCAAAGTTAAAGAAATTCATCTTTTTATTTTCTTATAATTGCAAAGCTTTTAGCAATGCTTTCGATGATAGTCTCTATCTTACTGTATACATATGCATGTATGTATTTGTGGATTGTGTGTGTGTGTGTGTGTGTGTGTGTGTGTGTGTGTGTGTGTTTGAGAGACTGACTTCCTAACTGTAGTATAATTGAAAGTACATGACTTGGGAGTCTATCTAGCTCTACAACTTACCATATTTACCATTTTAGGTAATTACCTTAACCAGTCTTACTTTCATATTCCTTTGTGAATGAAGAAGAGGTGGGTGAGTGAACTTACTCACTTTATCTTTTATTTATGCACATTTCATCTTCTTGCCCTTACAAGTTTTCTATAATATTATTACTTTATATTTGTGAGGGAGAGTGAATGTACATGAAGATTTTGTGTAAACTACGAGGGCCAATCCAAAGGAAATGGTGCTTTTGGTCTATATTATTACTAATCAAAGTATAATCTGTGGATTTTGGCATAATCTAGGGTTTATTAATGACCCAGACCTTTAAGCCCCACCTCAAAACACTGAATTATAATATCTTCATTTTAACAAGATTTACAGGTAATTAGTACTATGAAAGTTTGGGAGGCACTGGTGTGTACAACATAGGTGAGATTTATGATACTTTAAACGAACACTTAAAAGTGTATGCACAGCCCCATTGGTATATGAACTCTTTCTGGCTAAAAAGCCTATTGCATTCATACGATTTCAGAGCTAGAGGAAGAAAAATATGTTGAAAAACTAAACACTCATTATTTTTCAATTGCACGCACATTTTCTTAGTGCTATAGTTTGGATATTTGCCCCCTCCAAACCTCATGTTGAAACTTGATCTCCATTTCTGCTGGTGGGACATTGTGAGAAGTGTTTGGGTTTTGGGGACAGAACCCTCATGAATGACTTGGTGCCATTCTCACCATAGCAGGTGAGTTCTTGCTGTATTAGTTCCCATAAAAGCTGGTTGTTCAAAGGTGGCGGGCACCTCTCCACTCACTCTTTGATGCTTCTTCTATTACCATGTGATCTCTGCACATGCTGGCTCCATTTAGCCTTCTGTCACTGGTGGAAGAAGCCTAAGAACCTCACCAGAAGCCAAGTAGATGCTGGTGCCATGCGTCCCGTACAGCCCATAGAACCATGAGCCAAATATCGTTTCTTTATAAAGGACTCAGCCTCAGGTATTCCTTTATAACAACATGAAACAGACTAAGACATTTAGTACCAGAAAAAAATAATAAATTTGCTCAATATTTAATGGAAAATGTCACATAAAAATGTCAACATAAGAACAGTGAAAATGAGAAGGATGAGAAGAAAGAGGAGAATAAACAAGATTTGGAGAAGGAAGGGGAGGGAGAAGGAGAGGAAGAGAAGGGGATGAGGGGGATAGGAAAGAGAACAAAAAGTAAGGAGGAGAGAAAAAGTAAGAGGAAAACCCAAGTAATCAACCTCAGGCCTTGAAGTGATGGTCAATGTAACAGGATTTATTTGAAAGGATACAGAAATGGAAACCTGAAGGTCTGGCTTTGAGTCTTGCCTTCAAGCAAAAATCTCTGTGTAACACTGGGGGAAGTCCCCTCTCTATCTTGAACTTAAATCTCCACTTCCCCAAGATGAGGACAGTTAGCTATGCTCTTTCTAAGGTCACTTTTAGTTTTAGGATTCTGTTCATAATTTATACTCTTGTCATGTTTGGGACCAAATCTCCAGTACAGAAGCCAGAGATTTGGTCTCTTCCCATTGCTAGAACAAAGACAGAAAGACTGCTTCTCCCAGAATTTGATCATGAAATTGGAGCATCTATATTTTAAGTATATTTTGGATAACATAATGTTTTTCACAGACTAGAAAGGTAAAAACTTGAAGGTTTAACCTTCAAGTTAAAAAAAGTTAAAGTGGGCTGAGTGCGGTGGCTCAGCACTGTAATCCCAGCACTTTGGGAGGCCGAGACGGGTGAATCACAAGGTCAGGAGATCGAGACCATCCTGTCTAACATGGTGAAACCCTGTCTCTACTAAAAATATAAAAAAACTAGCCAAGCATGGTGGCAGGCACTTGTAGTCCCAGCTACTCGGGAGGCTGAGGCAGGAGAATGGTGTGAACCTGGGAGGCGGAGGTTGCAGTGAGCCAAGATCGTGCCACTGCACTCCAGCCTGGGCGACAGAGCAAGGCTACATCTCAAAAAAAAAAAAAAAAAAAAAAGAAAAAGAAAAAGAAAAAAAAAGAAAAAGAAAAAAATAAAGTTAAAGTGAAAGTATTTTAAATTAAGGGAAAACATGGAGAAGAAGGGTGTTGGTTAACTTTACTCATTCAACTGTAGTAGAAGAGAACAATAAAACGTCTCCTTGGAGTTTGAAATGTTTTTAGATTTGCAACAAGGAGACCAAGTAAATAATAATTAGCATGGGGTTATCAAAGTATATATCAAAAAGCACTAATTCTCAATAGCATTTGGTGAAAAATTATTTCTGTACTCAAATTTCCAGAAAATGGAGTTAAAGCAATTGAAATAGCTTTATTTTTTCTGCAGGATTTCTCAAAAGCTTTAATATGCAATATTAATTGTTCAGCATCAGTTATTCTAAGAAACAGAATATGCAGCTTTTTGTAAGCTGATTTCATCACAAGCACTTTTTCATTTGTCAATGTTGTTGTACTTAAGCAGAACTTAGTTTGAGAAATGTCATATGACTTTAGGAAAGTCTCTTCTCTCAGTGTTACTTTCTCCTGCTGTACAAATGAGGAAGTTGGATTAAAAATCACTAATGTTCTTTCCAGGTATAAAATGGTACAGTTAAATAAAGCCTAAAGAATATCATTAGTTGAATTTGAGAAAATAATGAGTCAGTGCAAGATACAGAACAGGATAATAAGTCTGCCAATTTTTGTGGTACAGATGATCAATGCTACGGAAGATCAGGAAGGCTAAATATTAGTGTGGGCTCAAGCTGTTAGAACAGACTGGGCTTCTGAGCAAGGGAGGGAACAGGGAGGGGTGTTTTAAGGGGCTATTGCTTTGAATTGAGGTGTGGGGAAAGGGAACATTTTAGCATCCGAATATTCTGGGACATCAGAGGCAGAACCCAGTTGAACCAGCTTAGGCAGAAAGGATAATTTAATGGAAGATAGAGGATATGACCATGGACAAGACAGAATGAAGATGGCCTTGGTGACAATTAGAACCAGGAACTGAATCACCATCAGAATGTTTGTTCTGTCCTCTCTGTATACCAGATTTACATTCTCTTTTGTATATTATCTTCCTCTAATTAGAAGGAAACATAGCCTGCAGCAAACCCTGAGTCTCATATTCTTTCTCTTACTACCAGAAAAAGACTGGTGTTCTTCCTTTATTTCCAGGTCAGATTATCCTGAGGAATGCATCTGATTTGCCTGTTTGGCTCAGGTTCCTCCCTGGATTAGTTATTTATGGGCAGACTATTAGGATCTCCTAACACAGACATGGCAGCTGAGGCTGTGGTTCTCATAGATGGAAAAAAAAATTACTGTGAGCTGGGACTTGATCCACATGATCTACATTGAAACATCGATGAGATGGCCAAGACTTTGCCTAAGATATGTTCAGGCAGCTAGGAGGCAAAAGTAGGATAGGTCCATTAAGTCCACATTTTGTAGATATTTTAATGCTAAGACCAAGGGTTATTTTATCTGTATATTGTTTTCATCCAGTGGTTCTAAAAGTCCATGCCAGTGTCAGGCGGCCTATATATGAATTGCTTGAGGGATGAGACAGGGAGGAGGAGAATATAGTTACAAAAATCATCATCATGGGCCCATCCTTAGTTACTTTGATTCAGTAGATTGGATTGGAACATGAGAATCTGTATTAAAAATTCCCTAGGTGGTGGTGTTAATCAGCTAGTTTTAGGAGTCACTGATTAATCCAGTATAAATTTATTATGAACCTACTAAGTAGAATAATTGTTGCGAGTTTCTGAAAGACAGAATTTACTAGTTTCTGGGAAACAGATTCACAACACCGTCACTTAAGAACTTTTGACTCTATTAGGGAATATATATCTTGGGCATAAATAGTCATAAAAGATTTAAAAAAAAACAAAACTTAAGAGTCCAGAGGTATCATTGGAACTGGAGACGGAATGACATTAGGAGAGACTTGATTGAGGGAGGGAGTATTTAAGATGGGTTCTTGAAGAATAGATTGATTTTGAACATTCAGAGGAGGAAATTTATTCCATGTGAAAAAAAGAGTGTAAGAAATACCTGAAGAAGGCGTATCTACAGTTAGGTTTCTTGATCTGTAGTCCAAGGATATTCAAAGGATCAGTAAATATGTATTATAAAATACTTCATTTTTACCAACATTGAATGGAAATTTAGTAAATCTCAATCTGACAACCAACAGTGGAGTTGAGTGATACTTGAAAATTTGTCACCAATACGAATCAGATGTTTTGTATTTGATTAATATTGTAATAGACATTCAGCCTTATCATTTTTTGCTTATTAATATTTTAAAATTATGGAGTCATAGACCTGATCATAGCTCTTGCTATTTAATGAGTTAACAATAAATGAGTTTAATGAGTAAAATTAAATTTATTTTAAAAATATTTTATAACTACTTCAATATACATTTTCTTTGTAATTTTACACATTTTATTCCATGCATTTAAAAACATTATTCTGAGAAAGTGTTCTTGTTAGCTATTTCTGGGCAACAAATTACCCTAACATTGGAAAGTTACAATAACCCTTTATTTTCTCATGATTTTGTGGGTCAGGAATCTGAGAAGGATCCAACTAAGCAATTGTCATTTGTGATCTCTCACATGATTGTAGTTCAATGATTGCTATGATTTCTCTCATGAAAACTACAAGCACCTTTTCAGGTGCTTTTTGGTTGCTGGACATTCAAGATGATTAGGAGTTCAGATGGGGCTGACCACCAGGACACCTCCCCTTGTAACATGGAATTCTTGCACCATGGTGGTTGAGTTCTGAAAAGGAGCACATCAAGAGGTAGTATTCAGGAAGAGAGTGTGCTGAGAGACCGAAGAAGAAGCAACCCGCCTTCTCTGACCTTACTTCACATGTCATGCAGTGTCACCTCTACTTTCTCTTGATTACAAATGAATAACTAAGGCAAGCCCAAATTCAAGAGAAGGCAAAATATTTCCCTCCTCTTGTGGAAATACATGTTGAAAAATTGTGACCACCTCTAATTTGTCACAGAACAATTCCATAGACTTGATTGGAGTATCAATGATGTTCATGGCATAGTTAGCAATACTGTATTTTATATTTCAAAATAGATAGAAGAGAGGATTTTGAATGTTTCCATCACAAAGAAATGATAAATGTTTCAGGAATGGATATGCTAATTACCCTTATTTGATCACTACACAGCATATACATGTATTACATTGTACCTCATAAATATGTACATTTGTTATGCATCAATTACAAACAATATAAAACTTAAAAGAATTTCAAATGTTAAGGACATTTGCCCTGGAGTACTGAAGTACATGCTTAAGCAAAGAATGTATTCAGCAAAAGAGGGAAAGTGTTCCTAATTAATATTAATATATTAGCTTTAGAGGGTATCCAAGGTTGCTGGTAGTCAGCTACTAAACCAAGATGTATAGATTTTCCAAGTCATATTGTTCTGGTGTCTGTTAGAGACAAAAAAAGAAAGAAATGAAAAAAAAGTTTATTTAACCTTGATGGGTCAAAAACGACAAAACGAAGCTTTGCCCTCAAACCAGAAAGAATGAGCAAGTAGTTTCATAATGCTGAAAGCATCTTGCTTATGGGGAGATAAGACTTGTCTTTCTCTGTTGAATGTAATTAAAAGAGATGGAAAAGAAACATGAAGAGGTCCTCTATCCCCTCTCAAACATGCTGCAGTGATGGATCAAAGAGATGGGAACTGACACCTCTCATCTCCAGGACACCCGGAGTAGAAATACAGTCAATAAGATGACATATTCATTGATGTGCAAGTCCTCTTCCCCTATCAGAGGGAGAAAGATGAAACTTGACAGTCCTCTTCTCACTAATTCCTTACTTCTTTTCACCTCACTTCTTTCCACAGGTAGAAGAAACTTTTGGATGAGAAAGACTTGACGTTTATGTGTATGGGATCTTTGGGTGGGATTTTTCTCTAAGTCTTTAACCAAGGACATAAACACATTCACTTACAGCCTCCAGCTAGGAGATGGCTAGGGGAGTTATTATCAAGTGAAGAAAGCAACTCCTTAAATTAAAAGACTTACAGGCATAAGAACCTGATGAATCTTGTTTCATTTAGGAGATGTCTCCTTAATGGATCACAGTCCACTGAGGGTCAGGGAAACACATAACTAAGGATTCTTATATGTATTCTGGGAGCCTAATTTGGGAATATTGAGTATTTGGGATTTTAAATAATAACTGTAAGCCACTTAGAGGCAAAAATAACCTTAATCATTTTTGCACCTCTAGTTTTATCTGTGTCTGGTATGTAATACTGATGATTGACGAATGAATAAATGATGGTGGGATGAAACTATCCAGAGGTCTGAGAACTCTATGTAGGTTCCCATAAATAAAAATACAGGCCGCGTGTTGTGGCTCATGCCTGTAATCCCAGCACTTTGGGAGGCTGAGGTGGGCAGATCATGGGGTCAGGAGTTTGAGACCAGCCTGGCCAACACAGTGAAACCCCATCATACTAAAAATACAAAAAAATTAGCTGGGCGTGGTGGTGGGCACCTGTAATCCCAGCTACTTGAGAGACTGAGACAGGAGAATCACTTGAACCTGGGAAGCAGAGGTTGCGGTGAGCCAAGATCATGCCACTGCACTCCAGCCTGGGTGACAGTGCAAGATTCTCAATAAAATAAAATAAAACAAAATACAGGATATCTGACTACCTATAAGGCCCTATGTTTTCTGTCCTCTGACTAGTTGTCTAATCCAACCTCTCATGACTCTTTTTTTACTTACCAAATAATGAAACTACAGTTATATGTCTTAATATCTTTGCCTGTGCTGCTCCAACTCCTAAGATGTGGACAAGGATAATCTAGGTAGATGGTAAGATAAATTCCTCTGTAAGAAGGTAATCTTTGAGCAGAAACCCAAAGGATGAGACAGAGTCAGCCACATGAAGTTGTGGAGATGAAAGCGGATAGCATACTCTAAGCTGTGGGAAATGCAAGTATAAAGAAATGAGTTTGAGCTTCCTTCTAATAGCAAGGCAGCTAGTGTGGCTGCAGGTTAGTGAATGAAGACTTAGAACTACACAAGATAATTTCAAAGATGAAATGTTTGGGCAAGGGCTAGGTCACATAGAACCTTGAAGGCCACAGTAAGGAGCTTAAATTTTGCTATGAGTGGAATGGGAGGTCATTCAACTGTATTAAGCAGGAGTGGGGCATTATCAGATTTTTTTAAAGAAGAGAATGACCTGCAGGAAGATAAGTGTGTATTCAGGGAGTCCAATTAGGAGGTGATTACAGCAGCTCATGTGAAATAGTGGTTCAGATTAGGGTGATAGCAGTAATGTTTAGGGAGAGAATTGAAGAGATTTTATCCATATTTTATCTGATGGGATGGAGGGGAAAAATTTGGTAATCAATTAATCAGAAGAATGTTTACTTTTACTGGTAAAAAACCACATAAATTAAAGAAACCTGAAATGTCATTTTTTTCTCCTATCAAATCGACAAGTGCTTTTTAAAAATGGTAAGATCTCAAAACTTTGTGAGTTTTAAAAAATCAACCAAACTGTTCAACAATAGGGATAAGTTAATACATTATAGGGCACACATATGCTTAAATGCTCCATGGCCATTACAAATGATGCTGTGGAAGAACACTTAATGACATGGAAAATGTTCTAGGAAAGTTTTATCTGTTCAACAACCAGCTGTCAGGGTTCATGCTTCTTGTTAAATATCAGATGGATTTGTAATGAAGGAAAATGTTAATATCTTTTAAACTTGCTGCTGAATTTCCCAAAGGGAGGAGACTCTCATTTTATATGACATATGCCTGGCAAATTTCTAGGGGTGAAAGTAAGACCCTGAGGAGATATATCATCATGATACAAGGTTAACGGAAGAGGTCACTAAACTTCCTTAGTGGGGAAATAAATAGAAATGTTGGGAAAGACAAATACTGTGGGCCATTGTCCCTTGCTGTGGAGTTTGAACAAGTGGCTGTGTTATTTTTGGTCTGCAGCAATGCAGAATGGACTAGAGTCCACACAGGCAGAATGACAAGGCAAGTCAGAAACTATATTATAATGTCCATGAGAACACCGTTATTTCCCATCTCATAATCTAACCTCCTTACGAATTTTCAAAAACCAGAAAGGCCTTTTAACTTCTGTATTTTGTGTGTTGTTCTCAACTAATTTTTCAAATTTCTCAGTGCAGTCATTAAAAATGGTAACTCATTAGTTAGCTCCCACTTATAAGTGAGAACATGTGGTGTTTGGTGTTCTTTTTCTGTGTTAGTTTGCTAAGGATAATGGCCTCCAGCTCCATTCATGTCTCTGAAGAGGACATGATCTTATTCTTTTTTTATCACTGCATAGTATTCTATGATGTATTTGTACCACATTTTCTTTACCAAGTCTATCGTTGATGGACATTTAGGTTGATTCCATGTCTTTGCTATTGTGAATAGTGCTGCAATGAACATAAACATGCATCTGTTTCTATAATAGAATGATTGTTTTCCTTTACAATATCTAGTAATGGGATTGCTGGATAGAATCATTTTTTTGGAGGGTAGGGGGTGGGAGGAGGGAGAGGATCAGAAAAAATACCTAACGGGTACTAGGCTTAATACCTGAGTGAGAAAATAATCTGTACAGCAAACCCCCATTACACAAATTTAAGTAATAAACCTGCACTTGTACCTCTAAACTTAACATAAAAGTTAAAAAAATCAAAGATACAACCCCAGATATTAAAGATTTGAGAAAGACCTGATTTAGAAATTTATAAGGTGCTTACTGCTTGGTGTTGGAAGGTACTCGGTGACTTTTGGTTTATGTCATATAGAGTGATTATGGAAGAATGAAGACATTCAAGCATTTGCTATCCAGGGTCATTTTAAGAAAGACTTTGAGTAAAGAGATTAGGAAATACACTTTTTTTGTGGTTATACATAAGATAAAGAGGTGTGATGATTTTTCTCTTCCCAGTTAAAACCCTGGACAAAATCTGCAACATAAATAAACATAAAGGATTTTTTCACACTTAAAAAAATGGTATCCCAGGTTAGAAAAGGTAATTATATTCCAAGCATAAAAACTTAGGCAACCAGTATGGAGGAAGGTCCTTCGAAGAGCATGTAATCCAATCTAATGGTTAGAAAAAGAGAAACTAAGGTCCCCATAAAGATACACTACAAAAAGTCCTCATAGATGTTTGTCTACAGATCAACTTAAAACATGAAACTTCAAAAGCGTAAAGTTGATTTCAAAGTGAGATAGACTGTCTGTCACTCAGTGCCCAGGCTCACCATTGCTAACAGACAGTAGAAAACTCATTACTCACTCTCCACGTGTAGATTTTTGCAAACTCACGGAAAGAACTGTGGAATTTGTTTTCGAGTTGCTATTTTCATTCTTTGTATTGCCTGTGGTTCCAGCAGCCCTGAAACAGAAAGCCCATGGCTCAGCTAATATTTCATTTCAGAGGTACCATCACGTGCTGGTACCCTGCCACTGCTGCAAGATGAATATCATTGCTGACTGTCATTTCTAGTTATCATGCTTGAGGGAGGCAGCAGGGTGCACTTGAAGGCAAAATCATGGCTCAGTCATTTTTGAGTCTGGTGCACTTGGACAAAACCCTCAAAGTCGCAGTCCTTAGTTTCTTCATTTGAAAATAGGAATAATAAATAAACTTGTCCAGCTTGGGGGTATTTATTTGACAGCAAAATATGTGTGAAATATCTATGTGGGCATTTAAATGTCTGCATATATAAAATAATGTTATTAAGCCTAGGGGCCTCCGTCCTTTAAGTCACTAATCTTTGCCATGAAAACTCCTCCTGCACACTCCTGATGCTTATCACTGTGACACAAACTCCATACAATCTGCGTTGCTAAATATAAAGTCTCCCCATTTCTTTCTTCGCTGGGGCCTACTGTATTCCACTCACCCACTTAATCCTTTAAGTGGGAAGTTGTTCGTGTTCTGATTTCCCAAGATACAATACTTGAATAGTTTCTTTAAATTAGCATTTTTCAAAATGTGTCATAGTCGTGTACCACAGAAATAGCAATCAGGTGTTGTGTTGCGATTTCACATACGTTATCTCATTTAATCCATAACCACTTTAGAAGGCAGATATCACATGCTTTGTACCTCCAGTGATGCAGGTGATATGATTGGTTGTGTCCCCACTCAAATCTCACCTTGAATTGTAGTAATCCCCACGTGTCGGGGGGGGGTGCAAGTGAAGATAATTGGGGTGGTTTCCCCCATGTTTTTCATGGGGTGATTTCCCCCTGTTTTTCTAATGGTAGTGAATAAGTCTCAAGAGGTCTGATAAGTGGGAGTTCCCCTGCACAAACTCACTTGCCTGCCACCATGTAAGACGTGACTTTGCTCCTCATTCAGCCATGATTGTGAGGCCCCCCTGCTATGTGGAACTGTGAGTCAATTAAACCTCTTTCCTTTATGAATTACCCAGTCTTGGGTATGTCTTTATTAGCAGCATGAGAAAAGACTAATACTCAGGAGTTCTATGAAGACAAAGTTAGGGTATAATTTATCGTTGTTTCTTCAGCATGACCAAAATAGAACTCAATAAATGCATTATTATTACTATAATTATTATTACTACTATTACTATTCATTAAGTTTTTATAATACTGACATATTGGACACTATGCTAAGCATTTTTCATGCATTGTATAAAGCATGGTTATCCGCTTTTGAAACACGAGGAAGCAGTCATAAAAAAACAATGAAATCATGCAACAAATGGATGAAGTTGGAGGCCATTATCCTAAGTGAGCTAACTCACAAGCAGAAAATCAAATATTGCATGTTTTCGCTTATAAGTGGGAGTTAAACAAAGGGTACACATGGACATAAAGATGGAGAGAATAGTCTATGGGGACTCCAAAAGAAGGGAAAGTGAGGTGAGGGTTGAAAAATTGTCAATGGATAAAATGTCCAATATTTGGGTGACAGTAAACCAGAAACCCAACCCCCACCATCACACATATAATATCAATGTAACAAACAAGTGTATGTACTCACTGAATCTAAATTTTTAAAAAATGGAACAGAAAATGTATCTAATACAAACACATTTTCATTAAACAATGATCCCTCCCTCTAAACAATGAGGAACCTTGTACTCAAAGCAATAAAGCTATTTTCACAAAGTCACTAGTGACAGAATCAGCATTTTGATATCAGACTGCCTGAATTTAAAACTAGTGTTCTCAATTGCCACCCTTCACTGGCTCATTTGAAAACATTGGGAAGAATCTTGGACCATTTTTTATCAAATAGAATGATCTTGGTGCAAATTTATTCATTAGACAGTCATATCAAGATATGGCTTCCTCTGCCCCATGGAATGACATCTGCCTTGTGACACCCCCAAATCATGTTTGCTCTTTGAACTCCATACGGGAGTCTCAGACTACCACCATCTGCCACATGCCCTGTCTGGAGGTTTGTTGTTGGAGAAGAAACGAAGAAAGCAAATGCATCTCTTTTATTAGAAAGCAGTTCACAGTAGTTTGAAAATGTATTTATATGTGAATACTCCCATCTCTGGTACATTTTTAAATACACCAAAAAATAAAGCAACTCATGGATATCTTGGTTATTCCAGAAAACTGGTGCCTCTCCTGATTACTGGCTTTGAAGAGGATGTTCAACATGGCAGGACACATGGCAGTGGTTGGCCTGAAGCTTCCTGGTTCTAACGTTCCCAGTATCAGCTGGCCAACACATACTAGCTGCCATTATGCACCCTTGAGAGAAAAAAGAACTTACCCTTAAGATGAGCCCAGAAACTGGAGTGAGAAAAACAGGTCTTATTGCAGGAGAAACCAGAAAAAACAAAGTGTCATCAGGAACACAGGGAAATTAAAGAAAAATAAAACTGATCCAAAAGTATTAAATTGTCTAGGAGGAATAATTTTCAAGTCTGAAACTAGCATATGTAGTAAAAATAAAGCTAATTGAGAACAGTGATTACCTTTTCATATATGAGGCTCAGTTAACTATGCTGGTCAAATTTCTTCATTTTCCTTAGATAAGCCATTTAAAAAAAAAAAAAAACGCTGCAAAAGATAGGAGAAGAATTATAGGTCTGACCACTCAATCATTAATTCATTGATTCATGAAATCATTCATTAATGTATTCCTTCACTATGCCACTTATTTCTCAAGAGAATTTGACCAACTTGCAATAGGAACCTACACTTAATAGAATCAGATTTCAAAAGGATACAAATGTAAGAATCAGTAAATAAAAGCTATAGGAACAAAGCATTTATGCAAGGGTTGTCACATTCTTGACCAGGAGCCAAAGAGGAAATGGAAATAACATATTAAAGTCAATTGGGAATTATTTTTCTAAAGATACACATTTCTTTGTCATAGAAAGAACATTCCTTTGCTGAGAAGTACAGCAGAAGCCTTGGTAGAAAATAATTTAGAAACTCTTGCATGGTTTCAATATTTGTCCTCATGAAGAATAGTGGGTTAAAGGAAGGGTACAGAAATTATGCACAATGCCTAACTTTGAGCTTTTTAGAGGTGACAATAAAAAGAAAAACCCAATATGATATACAAGCAAATTGAAAATTTTAAATTTCTTTCTTAGAAAAAAATAATTTATGTTGCTTTGAATTTAGGAAGAAATTGATTACTCAAGCACTTAAGCATCTAAAGGACATCCAATAATTAGTAAAACAGGGTAAAAGAGAGACAATAATTTAATTTTAATTTTTTTTTTTTTTGAGACAAGATCTGGCTGTATCACCCAGGCTGGAGTGCAGTGGCACCATCATGGCTCAGTGCAGCCTCGATCTTCAGGCTCAAGTGATCCTCTCATCTCAGCCTCCCAAGCAGGTGTGCACCACCACACCTGGCTAATTTTTGTATTTTTTTTTTGTAGAGACAGGGTTCCACCACGTTGCTCAGGAGGCTGGTCTTGAACTCATGAGGTCAAGCTATCCAGCTGCCTAGTCTTCCCAACTTGCTGGGATTACTGGTGTGAGCCACTTCATCTGGCCTAATTTTTAAATTTAGTTTTCACCGTGCCTATGGAAAATTGACAGGATAGTGCAACCAACATCGATATAATTATCCTCCAGATTTGATCATTTTAACTTTTTGTTATATTTAATTTGCCTGATACTTGCTTAAATGTGCTAAAGCATAATAAAGATAACATCATTTTATTTTAGCACTAATTTTAGCCTACATTTATAAAAAGTAGAGCATTTTCTACAAGTGCTGAATACCATTATCAAACCCAATAAAATGGTAAAATAATCCTTCATTTTCATCAAATACCATCTGTATTGAGTCAAACATTGTCCTCAAAATGATATAGCTGGCATTTTCAAAACAGGATCCAATATCATATCAAGGAACATGCCTAGGTTGACTTTATAATATTTGGGTTACTAAAATACAGGACTTTGAGAATTAAGAATATTTACCAAGCATAGAAATCTCCTAACCTGTTAAATACGGCAGAATATATTTGGGAAATTGTGGGAGGTAAATGGGAAATATAATTTCAAGGTTTTTTTTTTTTAAAAAGAATGTTTTTTGTTCTTTTTTTATAATTAAAAAATTTTAGTTAAAATCAACAAGTGTGAAAAACAGCGGGTTTTGACAAAGATAAACTCCCTTGTGATCACCATCCCAGTCAAGCCAGAAGCCGTTTACATCACCCCAGAAAATTTTCTCATACCCATTTGGTGTCATCCCACACTCAATACACAAAACATATCTCTACGATGATAGAAAAGTGTTGCCTGCGCTTCAACTTCAAAGCATATGGCATCATGCAGCATGTATTCCTTGGTATCCTGCAAGTATTTTTTTCAGCTTAGTATAATACTATTGAAGTACATTCATGTTTTAATATGTATCAGAAGTTTGGTTCTTTTATTGCTGCATATTATTCCATTGTATAAATATATCACCATTTGTGATTTTGGTTGATACACATTTGGATTATGATGAGCCTTTTGCTCTTATGAATAAAGCTGCTATGGATATTTTTATACAAATAGTTTTGCACATGTACATTTTTATCTATTTTGGTTAAATGCCAAGGACTGAATTCACTGAGTATGTGTGTTTAACTTTATATGAAACTGCAAAATTGTTTTCAAAGTGGCTGAAACCATTTTACACTCCCACCTACAATGAGCCAGAATTTCAGTAATTCTATATTACTATGTACATTTAGTAGTGCCAGTCATTTTGATTTTAGTCATTCTAGTGGGTGTATAGTGGTATCTCAGTGGTGTGGTTGAACATATTTTCACTTCTTTTTTTTTTTTAATCTCATGTTCATTTTATTGAGTTATTTATCTTTTACTATTGAGCTTATATTCTAGATACAAGTATTTTAAAGTGAATATTTAATCCCAATGAAATGGCTGGCATTTTCATTTTTAAAAATATTGTTCTCTTGGAATCAACCTGAATGCCCACCAATGATAGACTGGATAAAGAAAATGTGGTATATATACACCATGGAATACTATGCAGCCATAAAAAAGAACAAGATCATGTCCTCTGTAAGAACATAGATGGAGCTGGAGGCCACTATCCTTAGCAAACTAACACAGGAATAGAAAACCAGCTACATCTTCTTATTTATGAGTATGAACTAAATGATGAGAACACATGAACACAAAGAGGGGAACAATAGAAACTGAGTATACCTGAGGCAGGGGGGTAGGAGGAGGGAGAGGAGCAGAAAAATCACTATTGGGTAGTAGACTTCGTACCTGGGTGACAAAATAATCTGTACAACAAACCCTTGTGACATGAGTTTAACTATGTAACAAACTTGCACATGTACCCCTGAACCTAAAATAAAAGTTAGAAAAATATAAAATAAAATAATGTCTTTTAAAGACAAAGATTTTTAATTTAATAGAATGTAATGTATCTTTTAATAATTAACACTTTTGGTGTCCAGAAAATTTTTGCTTACTCAAGATCATGAAGGAACTCTCTTATATTCTCCTATAACTTTTTTCAGTTTTAGTTTTATGTTTAGGTTTATGAACTATCTCAAATTAATTTTTGTTCATGATGTGAGGTAGGGATCAAGGTTCATTTTTTTTTTTTTCCTAATGGATATACCATTGCTCTAACACTGTATTTAAATAAATATTGTTTTCCCACTGACTTACTTAAGTGACTTTAATACCTAGACATTCTGAAAAAAATCAATTGTCCAAATATGTGCAGATTTATTCTAGACTTCCTGGGTGTTTCTATCAATTTATTTATCTATTCCCAATAGAAAAGCATCTTGATTACTGTAAATTTATAGTAAATATTGAAATTAGCCACTGTAAATCCTCCACAGTGGTTCTTTAAGATTTTGTTGGCAATTCAACATCTTTTATCTATATATATTTTATAATAAACTTCTTGATTTCTACAATGAACAAAAGCTAGAAACTTGACCAATATGGTGTTGAATCTATACAGTCGTGTTTAGGAAAAAATGGGTATCTCAGGAACATTAAATATTTAAATTAATGGTCATGACATATCTCTGTATTTGTTAGATTGTTCTTAATTTCTTTCTGCAGTGTTTTTGTTTTTGATGTAGCGATCTTACACAGTTTTTATTAAATTTATCTTAATTATTTTATAGTTTGAGGCTAATCATAAAAATCTAAAATTCACTTCCTCTTGTTACTTGTTGCTGTCATTTAAAAATATTTTTTCCTCATGCCTGTAATCCCAGTGCTTTGGGAGGCTGAGGCAGGTGGATCACAAGGTCATAAGATCAAGACCATCCTGGCCAACACGGTGAAACCCTGTCTCTACTAAAAATACAAAAATTAGCTGGGTGTGGTGGCGCGTGCCTATAGTCCCTGCTACTCAGGAGGCTAAGGCAGGATAATTGCTTGAACCTGGGAGGTGGAGGCTGCAGTAAGCCAAGATCACACCACTGAACTTCAGCCTGAGAGACTCCATCTCAAAAAAAAATAATAATAATTCCAGAGTTTTCAAAGTTTTGGGTTTTACATTTAAGTCTTTAATCTATCTTGAGTCAATTTTTGTATATGGTGTAAGAAATGGGTCCAGTTTCCTTCTTCTACATACATCTAGCTAGTTATCGCAACACCATTTACTGAATAAGAAATCCTTTCTCCATTGCTTGTTTTTGTCAGGTTTATTGAAGATCAAATAGTTGTAAGTGTGTGGTCTTATTTCTGGGTTCTCTATTCTGTTTCACTGGTCTATGCATCAAGTTTTGTACCAGTTCCATACTGTTTTGGTTACTGCAGCCCTGTAGTATAGTTTGAAGTCAGGCAGCATGATGCCTCCAGCTTTTTTTTTTTAAAGTAATTTTTTCTGGTTCTGTGAAGAGTCTCAATGGTAGTTTAATAGGAAGAGCATTTAATTTGTAATTTGCTTTGAGCAGTATGGCCATTTTAATGATATTGATTCTTCCTACCCATGAGCATGGAATGTTTTTCCATTTGTGTCAGCTCTGATTTCTTTGAGCAGTGTTTTGTAGCTCTCCTTGTAGAGATCTTTTACCTCCCTAAGTTAGCTGCATTCCTAGGTATTTCATTCTTTTTGTGAGAATTGTGAATGGGAATACTTTTCACCTATCGGGACATAAGCACAGGCAAAGATGTCATGACGAAGATGCCAAAAGCAATTACAACACAAGGGAAACTTGACAAATAGAATCTAATTGAACTTCTGCACAGCAAAAGAAACTATCGAGAGTAAACAGCCTACAGAATGGGAGGGAACTTTTGCAAACTATGCATCTGACAAAGGTCTAATATCTATAAGAACTTAAGCAAATTTACAGGAAAAAAAAAGCCTTCATTAAAAAGTGGACAAAGGACATGAATAGGCACTTTTCCAAAGACATACATGTAGCCATCAATCATATGAAAAAAAGCTCAGCATCACTAATCATAAGAGAATTGCAAATCAAAATCAAGATCATGTGTTTTACAGGGATATGGGTAGAACTGGAGGCCATTATCTTTACTAAACTAACACAGGAACAGAAAACCAAATACTGCATGTTCTCACTTGTAAGTGGGAGCTAAATGGTGAGAACACATGGACAAAAAGAAGGGTCAAAAAACACTGGGCTCTATTTAAGGGTAGAGGGTGAAAGGAGGGAGAGGATCAGAAAAAAATAACCGATCAGTACTAGGCTTAATACCTGGGTGAGGAAATAATCTGCACAAGAAACCCCATGACACAAGTTTACCTATGTAACAAACCTGCACTTGTACCCCTGCACTTAAAAGTTAAATAAATAAATAATATTTTTGTATATTGACCCCATGTCCTGCAAAATTGCCTAATTCTAGAATTTTTCTGTGCCCAAGTTCTAGAAACCTAAACAGTCTTTAAGATTTTTCTGTTAATATAGTTTCCTCTATGAACAAAAAGACTTCTATGTTTTCTAAGTTCTGTGCTTTTTATTTTTCATGCTTTAATTCATAATATAAGATATCCAATACAAGTCTACATAGAAGCAGTAAAAACATATCTTTGACTTGTTCTCAATCATAGGGAATATGTGTTCAATATTTGACCACTATGATGTTAGTTCTTTGTTTTCCATGTCAGCCCATTCTCAGATTGAGAAATTTGCTTTCCACTTCTATTTTGGTAAAAACTGTCATCATGGCTTGTGTTTAAATTTTGCCAAATTATATTTTCTGCACACAAATAAGGTAAACATGTATATTTTGGGGTTTTTATCTTTTAGTGTGAGAAATTATACTATTATTATTATTATTATTTTATTTAGTTTTTAACTTTAAGTTCTAAGATACATGTGCAGAACATGCAGGTTTATTACATAGCTATAAGTGTGCCATGGTAGTTTCCTGCACCTATCATCACGTCACCTAGGTTTTGAGCCCCACATGCATTAGCGATTTGTCCTAATGCTCTCCCTCCCCTTGTCCCCCACCCACAACAAGCCCCAGTGTGTGTTTTCTCCTCCCTGTGTCCATGTGTTCTCATTGTTTAACTCCCACTTATGAGTGAGAACATTCAGTGTCTGGAGTTCTGTTCCTGTATTAGTTTGCTGAGAATGATGACTTCCAGCTTCATCCACGTTTCTGCAAAGGACATGATCTCATTCCTTTTTATGGCTGCATAGTATTCCATGGTGTATATTCACCATATTTTCTTTATCGAGTCTATCATTGATGGGCATTTGGACTGGTCCATGTCACTGCTATTGTGAATAGTGCTGCAATAAATATACGTGTGCATGTATCTTTATAATAGAATGATTTATATTCCTTTGGATATATACCCAATAATGAGATTACTGGGTCAAATGGTATTTCTGGTTCTAGATCTTTGAGGAATTGCAATACTGTCTTCCACAATGGTTGAACTAATCTACATTCCCACCAACAGTGTAAAAGTGTTCCTATTTCTCCCAGCTTCACCAGCATCTGTTGTTTCCTGACTTTTTAATAATTGTCATTCTGACTGGTGTCAGATGGTATCTCATTGTGGTTTTGACGTGAATGTATCTAATGATCAATGATGTTGAGCTTTTTTTCATGTTTGTTGGCCACCTAAATGTCTTCTTTTGAGAAGTGTCTGTTCATATCCTTCACCCACTTTTTGATGGGGTTGTTTGTTTGTTTCTTGAAAATCTGTTTAAGTTCCTTGTAAATTCTGGATATAAGACTTTCATTAGATGGATAGATTGCAAGAATTTTCTCCCATTCTGTAGGTTTTCTGTTTGTTCTGATGATAGTTTCTTTTGCTGTGCAGAGCTCTTTAGTTTAGTTAGATCCCATTTGTCAAGTTTTGCTTTCATTGTCATTGCTTTTGGTAATTTCATTACAAAATATATGCCCATGCCTTTGTCCTGAATGGTATTGCCTAGGTTTTCTTCTAGTATTTTTATGGTTTGGAGTTTCAAATTTATGTCTTTAATCTATCTTGAGTTAATTTTTGTGTAAGATGTAAGGAAGGGGTCTAGTTTCAGTTTTCTGCATGTGGCTAGCCAGTTTTCCCAGCAAGAATCCTTTCCCCATTGCTTGCTTTTGTAAGGGTTGTCAAAGAGCAGATGGTTGTAGGTATGTGGTCTTATTTTTGAGGTCTCTATTCTGTTCCATTGGTCTATGTGTCTGTTTGGTACCAGTACCCATACCATGCTGTTTTGGTTACTGTAGCCTTGTAGTATAGTTTGAAGTTAGGTAGCATGATACCTGCAACTTTGTTCTTTTTGCTTAGTATTGTCTGGCTATGTGGGCTCTTTTTTGGTTCCATATGAATTTTAAAGTAGCTTTTTTCTAATTCTGTGAAGAATGTCCACGGTAGTTTGATGAGAATAGTGTTGAATCTATAAATTACTTTGAGCAGTATGGCCATTTTCATGATATTGATTCTTCCTACAAGGATGGGATGTTTTTCCATTTGTTTGTGTCCTTTCTTATTTCCTTGAGCAGTGGTTTGTAGTTCTCCTTGAAGAGGTTCTTCATGTCCCTTTTTAGCTGTATTCCTAGGTATTTTATTCTCTTTGTGGCAATTGTAAATGGGAGTTCATTCATGATTTGTCACTCTGCTATTCTATTGTTGGTTATAGGAATGCTTGTGATTTTTGCACATTGATTTTGTATCCTGAGACTTTGCTGAAGTTGCTTATCAGCATAAGGAGATTTGGTGATGAAACAATGGGGTTTTCTAAATACAGTATCTTGTCGTCTGCAAACAGAGACAATTTGACTTTCTCTCTTCCTGTTTGAATACACTTCATTTGTTTCTCTTTCCTGATTGTCCCGGCCAAAATTTCCAATACTATATTGAATAGGAGTGTTGAGAGAGGGCATCCTTGTGTTGTGCCAGTTCCCAAAGGGAATGCTTCCTGCTTTTGTCTGCTCAGTATGATATTGGCTGTGGGTTTCTCATAAATAGCTCTTATTATTTTGAGATACATTCCATCAATAACTAGTTTATTGAGAGTTTTTAGGATGAAGCTGTGCTGAATTTTATCAAAGACCTTTTTGGCATCTATTGAGACAATCATGTGGTTTTTCTCATTGGTCCTGTTTCTGTGATGGATTACATTTATTGATTTGCATATGTTGAGCCAGGCTTGCATCCCAGGGATGAAAACAACTTGATCATGGTGGATAAGCTTTTTGATGTGCTGCTGGATTCGGTTTGCCTGTATTTTATTGAGGATTTCTGCATCAAAATTCATCAGGGATATTGGCCTGAAGTTCTCTTTTTTTGTTGTGTCTCTGCCAGGTTTTGGTTTCAGGATGAAGCTAGCCTCATAAAATGAGTTAAGGAGGAGTCCCCCCTTTTCAATGGTTTGGAATATTCAATAGAATAGAACAATATTTAGACTTGGGAAAGTGTATGTGTCCAGGAATTTATCTATTTCTTCTAGATTTCCTAGTTTATTTGTGTAGATGTGTTTATAGTATTCCCTGATGGTAGTTTGTATTTCTGTGAGGTCAGTGGTGGGTGATAGCCCCTTTACCATTTTTTTATTGTGTATATTTGATTCTTCTCTTTTTTCTTCTTTATTATTCTTGCAGGCAGTCTATCTATTTTGTTACTTTTTTCAAAAAATGAACTCCTAGATTCATTGATTTTTTGAAGGGTTTTTTTGTGTCTCTATCTCCTCCAGTTCTGCTCTAATCTTAGTTATTTCTTGTCTTCTGCTAGATTTTGAATTTGTTTGCTGTTGCTTCTCTAGTTCTTTTAATTTTGGTATTAGGGTGTTGATTTGAGATCTTTCTAGCTTTCTGACATGAGCATTTAGTGCTATAAATTTCCCTCTTAACACTGCTTTAGCTACATCCCAGAGATTCCAATACGTTGTCTTTTTGTTCTCATTGATTTCAAAGAACTTCTTAATTTCTGTTTTTTCATTATTTACCCAGGAGTCATTCAGGAGGAGGTTGTTCAATTTCCATGAATTTGTGTGGTTTTGAGTGAGTTTCTTAATCCTGAGTTCTAATTTGATTGCACTGTAGTCTTAAAGACTCTGTTATGTTTTCAGTTCTTTTGCATTTGCTGAGGAGTGTTTTACTTCCAATTTTGTGATTGATATTAGAATAAGTGCCATGTGGTACTTAGAAAAATGCATATTTTATGTTTGGAGTGGAGAGTTCTTCAGATCTCTATTAGGTCCACTTGATCCAGAGCTGAGTTCAAGTCCTGAATATCCTTGTTAATTTTCTGCCTCATTTATCTGTCTAATATTGACAGTGGGGTGGTAAAGTCTCCCACTATTATCTAGTAGAGTATAAGTCTCTTTGTAGGTCTCTAAGAACTTGTTTCATGAATCTGGGTGCTCCTGTATTGGGTGCATATGTATTTAGGATAGTTAGCTCTTCTTGTTGAATTGATGCCTTTACCATTATGTAATGCTTTTCTTTGTCTTTTTTGATCTTTGTTGGTTTAAAGTATGTTTTGGCAGAGACTAGGATTGCAACCCCTGTTTTCTTCTGCTTTCTATTTGCTTGACAAATTCTCCTCTGTCTCTTTATTTTAAGCCTATGTGTGTCTCTACACATGAGATGTGTCTCTTAAATACAGCACACTGATGGGTCTTAACTCTTTATACAATTTGCCAGTCTGTGTCTCTTATTTGGGGCATTTAACTCATTTACATTTAAGGTTAATATTGTTATGTGTGAATTTGTTCCTGTCATCATGATGCTAGCTGGTTATTTTGCACACTTGTTGATGCTGTTCCTTCATAGTGTCATTGGTCTTGATAGTTTTGTGTATTTTGCAGTGGCTGGTACTGGTTTTTCCTTTCCATATTTAGTGCTTCTTTCATGAGCTTTTGCAAGGCAGGCCTGGTAGTAATGAATTCCCTCAGCATTTGCTTATCTGAAAAGAATTTTCTTTCTCCTTCACTTATGAAGCTTAGTTTGGCTGGATATGAAATTCTGGGTTGAAAATTCTTTTCTTTAAGAATGTTGAATATTGGCCCCCACTTTCTTCTGACTTGTAAGGTTTCTGCTGAGAGATCTGCTGTTAGTCTGATGGGCTTCCCTTTGTAGGTGAACTGGTCTTTCTTTCTGTCTACCCTTAACATTTTTTCCTTCATTTCAACCTTAGTGAATCTGATGATTATGTGTCTTAGGGTTGATCCTCTCGTGCAGTATCTTAGCGGGGTTCTCTATATTTCCTGAATTTGAATGTTGGCCCATCTTGCTAGATTGGGAAAGTTCTCCTGGATAACATCCTGAAGTGTGTTTTCCAAGGTGGTTGCATTTTCTCCATCCCTTTCAGGTACTCCAATCAGTCGTAGGTTGGGTCTTTTTACATAGTCCCACATTTCTTGGAGATTTTGTTTGTTCCTTTTCATTCTTTTTTCTCTAATCTTGTCTGCCTGCATTGTTTCAACAAGTTAGTCTTCCATCTAATATTCTTTCTTCATTTTAATTGATTTGGCTGTCGATACTAATGTACAAAGTTTTCATGCTGTGCTTTTCAGCTCCATCAGGTCATTAATGTTCCTCTCTAAACTGGTTAGTCTAGTTAGCAGCTCCTCTAACATTTCCTCCATGTTCTTAGTTTCTTTGCATTAGTTTAGAACATGTTCCTTTACCTCAGCAAAGTTTGTTATTCCCTGCCTTCTGAAGCCTGCTTCTGTCAATTCGCCCATCTCACCCTCCATCCAGTTCTGTGCCCCTGCTGGACAGGTGTTGTGATCATTTGGAGAAGAGGCACTCTGGCCTTTTGAGTTTTCGGCGTTTTTTCATTGATTCTTTCTCATCTCCATGAGTTTGTCTAGTTTTGATCTTTGATGCTGTTAACACTTGGATGAGATTTTTGTGGGTACTTTTTTCATCGATGCTGTTTTTGTTGCTTTCTGTTTGTTTGTTTTTCTTTCAAAAGTCAGGTCCCTCTCCTGTAGGGTTGTTGTGGTTTGCTGGGGGTTCACTTCAGGCCCTATTCATCTGGTTTGCTCCTGTGCCTGGAGATGTCACTCAAAGAGGCTAGGGAACAGTAAAGATTGATGCCTGCTCTTTTCTCTGGGATGTCTGAGCTTGAGGGGCACTGACTTGATGCCAATAGGGATGCTCCTGTAACAGATGTCTGACAACCCCTGTTGTTGGGGGGTCTCACCTGAATGGGTGGCACAGGAAGCAGGACTCTTTTAATGAAGCACTTTGGCTGTTCCTTAGTGGAGGGGGTGTGCTGTGCTTGGGGGGCAATCCACTCATCTGGGCTGCCTGGAATCCTCAGAGCTAGCAGGAGGAAACACTAAGTCTGCTGGTCCATGGAGACTACAGCCACTCCTCCCACTAGGGACTCAGGCCCAGGGAGATCAGAGTTTTTGTCCCAGAGCCCCTGGCAGGAGTTGGAATCCCTGCAGGGAGGCCCTGCAGCTGCAGTGTTGGCTGCTCCCCCTCCTGCAAAAAGCTCAGATGGCTTAGACAGCAGGCAGCTGCAGCAGTGGTGATGGTCGCACCTCTCCTTGGGAACTTGGCTTAGGCTGATTCTACCCGAGTTAGAATCTGCGTGGCTTCCTAATTGGGACCCAAGGCCCTGGTGGCATGGCCTCACAAGTGGGATATTTCAATCCGTGGGTTGCATAGTTCTGTGAAAAAAGCAGTATCCCAGGCTGGGTAGCAGGCTCACTCACCACCTCCCTTGGCTAAGGGTAGGGGTTCCCCAGCCCTGTGTGGCTCTCAGGTGGGCCACCACACCTCATTGCTCTTCCTTCCTTTCCATGAGTCACACCAGCTGCCTAGTCAGTACTAATGACAGAACCTGGATGCCTTGGTTGCCAATGCAGGATTTGCACCACTTTGGATCTTTTCCATGGGAACCCCTGATTGCCATTGCTTCTAGTCAGCCATCTTGGTTCTGCACCCACCAATCTGTTTATTTATTTATTTTTTTAACATTGAACCACACTTACATTCCTTAGAAAAAACACAGTTGGTCATGCTGTTTTATCTTTTAAAAAATATTTTCCTAGGTAGGTTTGACATTTTGATAAGTATTTTTACATCCATATTAAGGATGGATATTGGTCTATAATTTATTTGTGTATTTAATGTCTAATTTTGTTCTTAAGTTTAAAGTGATCTCATAAAAAAATTCTCTATTTTAGAAAATGATTTATGTAATTTTGGCATTATTTTTTATGCAATGACTGATAGAAATAAATAATGAATCTATCTGTACCTGGCACTTTAAGACATACATTTTAATTATTAATTATGTTTATCTATATAAATAAAAAAGGCAAAACAGTATTTTATATAAAGAAAAAAATTGTTTATTGTTAGTGTTTGAAGTCTTGATTGATTCATCAAGTTAATTGGCCTTGTCAAAGTAGGGCTTTCTAATTTTATTAATTTTTTAAACAATATATTTTAGTCTTTGTGAATTTGTAGCTTGTTTTCTATTTCATTGTCTTTCTCTTTTATCTTTAATATTTACAGTCTTGCACTTGCTTTCAGTTTTTCTTTTTCTAGATTCTTAATTTGGAAAATTAGTAATGTGTTGAAGCCTTTCTCCTTTGTAACAGTGGTACTTAAAAGTGTATGTTTCCCATTACACTTTAGCTATATCCCACAACTTTTGATATGTTACCATTCAGTGAAAAATATTTTTTATTTTTCTTGTGATTTCTTCTTTGACATATAGGTATTTAGAAATGAGCTGCCTAATTTGAAATATTTATAGATTTTCTAGATATTTTATTTTTTTTATTTATAATTTTATCCTGTTGTCTTCAGGAAACAGAGTATGTTTTGAAATTCATGACTACTTGTTTTATGCCTCAATATTGAGTCTACTGTAGTGAGTATTCCAAGGACGTTTGAGAAAAGTGTTTGTCCTGCAGTTTTTGAATAAGTATTGTTTAGTTGTCAGTCAAATCAGATTGGTTTATACTGTAGTTCCAATCTTCTGTAATCCTTTCTCTACTTTTCCTGTTAATTACAAAAGTAAAAGTACTGAAATCTCCAATTATGACTAAGTTTTAATGTATTTCTCCCATATTTCTATAAAAATTCTTTCATTAATTTAATATTTGCAATTTTGCAATTTTGATTAATTGACACCTACCATGGTGAAGTGATTCACTTTATCTCTGCTAATAATAATTTTCTTGCATTTTGTTTTGTCCTGATAGTAACCAAGTCACATCAGCTTTCATATGCTTATTTTTGCAAAAATATATTTTCCATTCATTGTCTTGCAGTGCTTCTGTCTTCTTATATAGAATGTATCTGTTGCAGCATAAAGCTATAAATTAAATTACTAGGATCATGTTTAAATATAGAATTTTGCTGTTTGTTTTCCATTTTACCCTTTTAGCTTCCCATTTTAAATGTACACATGTGTGTATTACATATAATTTAACCATTTTAATTGTACAGTTGAGTGGTACCAAGTACACTCACATTGTTATGCAGCCATTATGCCCATCCATCTTCTAGAACTCTCTTCATCTTAAGCTAAAAGTCTCTACTCTTAAAACAATGCCATTTTCCACCCCCACTGCCAGTACCTGGAAACCACTGTATATTTTTAAACGTTTCCTCTCTCTGCTCTTTTGGCCTCATGTATACAGAGAGAGATAAGTATATATATACGTATACCTTGTATTTTCTTTGATATTATATATGCATTTTCACTTATGACATTGTAACTTTAATTATTTATATGTGACTTTAGATATAATATTATAGCAGAATAAATCTATTTATTACCTCTTTCATCCCTTTCCTAGTCTTGCCATATGTTGTTTCTCACTTTAGTCAATTAACTTTAAAAGAAATTAAGTAGCAAGCACTTTTACATTGACTTACATGTTTACTATTTCTAGTGCTACTCTTTTCATATTATAGATCTCCATTTCCTTGTAACTTCATATCCCTTAAGCCTAAATAATTTCAATATTTCTTGTAGTCTGTATCTACTACTACAAGATTTTTTTGTTTGTCTATCTCAAAATGTCTTTATTTTGTCTTCATTTTTGAAATATATTTTTGCTGTGTGTGGAATGATAGGCTGACAGTGGTTTTTGTTTTTCTCCCAGCATTTTAAGATGTCATTTCATTATCTTTTAGCCTCTTTTTTGTATGATGAAATGTCAGCTTTCATTATTCTTTTTGTAGTCTTATAAATAATGTCTCATTTTTTCTCTTTCTTTCCTCTGTCTTTTAAGGCATTTTTTTTCTTCAACAGACAAATCCTGTCCAGTTTATGTCTGCTTTTGACTACTTTCTACTGTCTTAAAACTACTACCATTTTTCCCCCGTTTTTCTCTCTCTTATCAGTTAGACATTTAGTCTTATATAAGGTACTCTACCATTACTAGAAAATAGAACCCAAGTTTGTGTGTTTCTAATATTTACCCATTAATGTGCTATTTCTGGGAAGCTTCATTCTTTTGTATGGACCCATGTTTTGTCATATCATTTGCCTTTTGTCTAAAAAAATTTTAAGTATTTCTTTTGGATCACATTAGCTGATGACAAAATGTTCTCACTTTTCATTATTTAAAAAAATATTTCACCTTTATTTTCAAAGATGTCTTCTCTGGGTATTGAATTCTTACTCTCTCTCTCTCAGATAAAGAGATAGTAAGAATTCTATCTATCTATCAATCATAAGAATTCAATACCCAGAGAAGACATGATAAATATGTTATATTAATATATATAAAATCAATACTTCAAAGAGGTTGCTTCATTGTAGTTTAGACTCTAAGTCTTTAGGTAAGAAATCTCTGGCCATTGTCATTTTCTGTGTAATTTTTTTTGCTCCCTCTGGCTGATTTTAAGAATTTTCTCTTCATCTGTGGCTTTCAGA
This sequence comes from Macaca fascicularis, assembly GCF_037993035.2. NCBI lineage: Eukaryota > Metazoa > Chordata > Mammalia > Primates > Cercopithecidae > Macaca > Macaca fascicularis. Next base: position 39,138,637 of record NC_088389.1, read on the forward strand.
AAAGTGATTATTACATACCTTTGTGTGGTTTTCTTTGTGTTTAGCATTCTTAAGTCTTGTTGAGCATCTTGGATATATCGGTTTATATTTTTCCTAATATGTTGAGAATTTTCAGCCATTATTTCTTCAAATACTTTTTCTGCAACTTTCTCTTCTCTTATTTGAAGACTTGTATAAGAGGCTGCTTGATATACTCCAACAGGTCACGTTGACACTGCTTATATTTTCAATAATTTTTTTCTCCATGTGAGCTATGGTTTGAAGGTGTCCCTCCCAAAATTTGTGATGCAACTTAATCCTCATTGGAATGGTTTTATAAGGTGGAGCCTTCTGTAAGGTGACTTACCCTTGAAGTCTTCTGCCTCATGAATGGGATTAATGCCCTTATATAAAACATGTGAGGGAATTTGGTTCAGCCCCTTTTCCCTTCCTCCTTGCACTGTGTGAGGACACAGCATTTGTTATCTCTGGAGGGCACAGCAATAACATGTCATCTTAAAGCTGAGGGCAGCCCTCAGCGGACTGGACCCTGCTGGTACCTTGATTTTGGACTTCTCAGCTTCCAGAACTGTAAGAGATACATTTCTGATATTTATAAATTACCCATTCTTGAATATTCTGTTACAGCAAGATGAACATATGAAGACAACATGCTTTCTTAAGCTTAGACGGTTTCTGATCCTTGAATTCAAGTTCTCTGATCTTTTCTGTCCCTAGTGGTATTTAATCTGCTTTAATTCCATCCATAGATTTACTTTTCTGATACTGTATTTTTCATCTGGAGAATTCACATTTGGTCCTTTTCTCATATCTTATATTTCCTTCATCATTGTGTTCACATTGTCCTTGAAATCCTTGCAAATGTTGAACAGATTTACAATAGCTGTTTTAAAATCCTTATCTGCTAATTCAATCATTTTGTTTACTCATAGCTTTGTTTTCATTTACTGATTTATTTCCAGCTTATGTATCACATTTTCCTGCTGTGAGATTGAATAATTCAAACTTAAAGCTGTTGAAGTTTTAACTTATTTTCAGTCTTCAAAGGAATGTGGCTATGTGACCTGACATAGCCAGGTCATGTGACATGCAGCTACAAGTTCTCAATTTTTCCTGTAAATAATTAAGAAGACCACATAGAAGACTCTCAGATCACTATCCCTCCTCCAGAATGATCAAGTAATGCTTTTTGGAATGTAGCCATCTGTAACCAATCAAATCACTGCAATGTATGCACTGGTCTTGAATAAAAAATGTAATTCTACAAAAATTTTTCTGTCTTTGTCTATATAGGTGAAGCCTTAACTTTCCACTTTGGAGCACTGACCTCATTCATTTGGGGTTGGTGCTTCCCAGGCAGCTACCCTCAAGATTTGCCCTCAAATAAACTCTATACGTAATCATATTTTCTGAATCTCATTATTTAAGTTTGACACTGTTCTTGGCAGGATAATTTTTCATGGGTTGCTTTACACTGTCAACTTCAGATCATAAAATGCTGGATTTTTTATACTGTTGTTTTGAAAAGAATTTGTTTTTTAGAGCAATTGTAGGTACATAGTAAAACTGCGAGGAAGGTATACAAAGACAACCTATATAACCCTTTCCTCACACATATGTAGCCTCCACCATTTTACCATCCTCCATCAGAGGGGTATATTTATTATAATCACCGAACCTAGATTGACACATCTTTATTACTCAAAGTTCATAGTTTGTACTTTAGGGCTCACTGTTGATATTGCTCCTTATATGGGTTTTGAAAAATGTGTAATGACATATTTCCACTTTTATAGTATCATACAAAATAGTTTTACTGCCCTAAAGACCCCCGATGTTTGTCTTATTCATTCCTTTCTCCCTCACAACCTATGGCAACCACTGATCTTATCTTTTTTACTGTCTCCATAGTTTTGCCTTTTCAAAAATGTCATGTACTTGAAATCATACAATGTCCAACCTTTTCAGATTGATGTCTTTCACTAAGTAATATGCATTTAATTTTTCTCCATCATGTCTTTTCATGATGGAGAAGCTTACTTCTATTTAACCCTGAATAATATTCTGTTGTCTGGATGTAACACAGTTTATTTATTCATTCACCTACTAAGAAAATCTTGGTGGTTTCCAAGTTTTGACAATTATATGTAGTATTCTTTTGAAGTGTATTGGAGTTTGTGCTTCAGCCCATTAAATTACTCATGGAATATATTTATCTTGAATCATTTTATTTTAAGAATTTTGAATTTGGGCATAAAGTAGACTTTTATTCCAGGACTATTTTAGCCCTATTACTAATGTGTTTTCTATCTGTGTTATCCATTGAATGTCTGTGTGTTCAATATATTTTCTTTATTTCGACCAATCAGAACTTGACTGTCTTTCATCCTTTGTAAGCTCCAGGAACTGTTCACCTCACAGCCCGTCTCTGCCTCCCCATTTATTCTTCTCCTGGAGTTTCGCCCTCTGCATGCATATCTTGCTATTCAGCAAAAGACAATGAAGCCCGCATGCAGATTTCTGAAGTATTTTTTCTTTACGCTGATCCTCCTCTTCTTTTGTATTTTGCTTTACAAATTCTAACCACTTCAGTCTTCCTTGACTGTGATGTACATCTTGTTCCACGAGTTTTCTGAACTCATTTTGTAACACTGCTTCCCTACCAGCTCCATACACCTGCTAACCACAAAGTGTTTCCAAGTAGAAAGCTAATCATAAGGCTCACTTAATCTGCTCCCCTTGTTTCAGGGGACATACTCCTCCTCAGCCTAATGCCATACTTTTCTAGTGTTGTCATTTTTACAGTGGGAGGATGTTCAATCCTAGATACCCCACCTTCGTCAGAAAGAGAAGTTCTCTGTTATTTACTTATTTTTTTAACCTTCTATTTGTCTTCTCTTAGTCTTTTCAATAGTTGATTTTTAGAGTTGCAATAGACTTAAAAGTTGAAATATTGATGTGTCTCATATGAATCTCCTAGAAGTAGTCAACAACTTTGATGTAAATGTTTAATGCAGCACAAATCTCACTGCATCTCAATAAGTGTATTTCTTTTAGAACATTCCAATTGTTTAAAAATTCCTACTGATTATTAGCTGAAATTTATGTTCTGTTAACTCACTTTGATGATCTTCTTCCATCTCTGGAGTCATATGCTGACATTGCTTTAAAAGTGGATAAATTATAATCTTACCATAAATATATGTTCTCTAATAATGACAAAAAACAACAATGTATAACTTCTTTATATTACTATTTTTATTAAACCATTTTAGATCTGTTGCTTAATTAGAGAAGGTAGAGTTAGTTCCATTTTTAATCATGAAGAAACTGAAATCTTGAATCTATCAGTTGAGTTGTTGAAGAAGTGTTGCCAGATATGAAGTATCCCGCAACTTTAATTCTTGATTTCTGATAGTATAGAAACCTGGTATGGTGTGGTAGGCTTATAGAAGGGTGTCGTAACGGCCTTATAGGCAGAAATAAACATTGATTTACTATTAGGTCAGGTAATAGTTTCAGGTTTAACCCAGTAGCATATAAAAAAGTAGTGAAAGCACCAGTTTGCGAGGATCCCTCTAGTTGAGTAAATACGAAATAAACTTTAAAGATGCCAAAATAATACAAACAATTATATTATTAAAAGTGAAAATGGATAGTTTAGTTATGAAAGTTTTGACTATACTTTTGTGAAACTTTAGTTTAGGTAGAAAGTTTGCTTACATATTAAAAGTTAGGATTATTGTCCAATAATAATGCCTAAGCTTTGATGATCACTTATTATGTACTGGTATTGTAAATGTAAATCTCATTTAATATATAAGGCCATCTGCTAAGCTAGGTAGTATTAAATCTATTTGACAAATTCAAAAAAAAAGATAAATTGGCTGTTTTTCTCAAATGTATACAGTTAGCAAACATAAGATTTGAGATTCTAATACCAATCATTCTGAATCCAAAATCTATGCGGGTACAATAATAATTTCTAGCTTCCAGCCTACTTAGAATTAAAAAGTAGGTATTGGTATTGACCATTTCTGTCTGGTTGTAAAGGTTGAACCATGTGTTTTTAGTAGGAAAATGCAGTCATTTAACACTCTATTTCAACCAACCATCTTTCTAAATAATCTATTTTTGTTAAAATGATAACGTGTTATTTAACTTCTAAAGAAGAGTGTTGTCCCAAAGATATAACCAAATTATGAACAAACAGGTAAATTCTTTATAAGAAAAGTTAATTACTATCAATAATTACTGACTAACTTGTTTATTTGTTTGCTTTTAAGCAGTGAAATGAGTAATATTTTGGAAATGTTTTTAGAATTTTTAATCAAGTAAAAGTACTCAGAATACATAAAGTCTGTGGTTAGTAATGGATTGGCCCATTGCCTACTTTAGTAGTAAAGTTTTATTGAAACACTAATTTGTTTATGTATAATTTATGGTGCTACAATAGCAGAACATGGTAGTTGAAGCAGAGACCCTATGACACACCAAGTCTAAAACATTTACTTCTCAGTCTTTGACAGAAAAAACATTACTAACACCTGGAATAGATGGTGAGAATGCCTAAAGGGATAAGTTAATTGTTTAAAGTAATAGCAGAAACAGATTGAACTTCATATGGGAAAGATCCATGAGTGAATTGAGTGGGTTACAGAATATATATGCAAGGGTTGCTTATTTGAACAAATCAGCTAAGGATTGATTATTATTCACAAAAGACTCGTGTGGAGACTCTGAGGAGAGGATATAAGTGGGTCAGCTTATGGCGAGGCTTGTCATAGCAATGCATGTATCCAAGACCGTTTTAAGAACGAAAATTATATCAACTGCTGGAACTTAAATATGTCTGGGCACATCTAGTGCAGCAGTAGATTTGCCTTGACTTTCCTTCTTATAGAGAAGGAAAATAACATTTTTTTCTTCTACTCTTCTGAGTTCTTAGCTGGGACCCCTGCACACCACCAGCACATTATCAAGAGAAAAAACAAACAGAAGTTTATTAACATGTATTTGTATCTAAGAGAAAACTCAGGAAAAGAGTAACTCTTAAAGAAGTGGCTTAGAACTCTGGCATATATAGTATCTTAAACAAAGAACAATGCATTTTTAGAGAAATGACAAGACAAAGGTAAAGGATCTTGAGTCTCTAGAGGCAGCAAATTGTGAGGAAACAAATACATGGGAAACCAAGGTAGATAAAAATTAATCAATACAGTTTGTTAACGTATAATAGATTCTGCTGGTGCCGTCTCCAGGCTGATAAGGGTCTAAGATAGGTACTCTCCAGGGATCAGTCTTTGTTTTTCATGATAGAGAGTTAGGAAGAAAACCTTTATAAATATATGTCCTGCTTTTAGGCAAATAAGGGAAGAGCAGAGAGCTTTTCTTCTATCTGCTTCCTCTCAATGGGCTTCAGCTCAAAATAATCCTTATGAAACGTGGCATACTTTGGGTGGGGGCGTATTGTGCTACACTTCAATTCTAACAGGAGAAAGAGCAAGACATGGAGAACTTGATCCACAAAAAAAGTCATTGTAATAATCAGAAATGAGATGAGAAGGATTTTAGCACAGTGTTTGACATTTGGGATGGTTGCCTAGCCTAATACCCATTGGGTTTCTATCTGAGTTTGATGAGGGCTGGTGAGATAGGGTTAGAGCTTGGTTCAAGATATAGTATTTAAATTACAATAAATTACAACATAATAAAATGAGACCCAAGGAATCAACTCAGTGAATGATCTATCGGAAATACATTTAGTGTCAGAATGAGATGAGAATCTAGGCTGATGTTTTTTTCTCTCAAATTGAAAGCATGATGACCACCATTTATTGACTATTTCATTTTATTTTTTCAAACCAATGATTTAACTACCTTTTGAAATTTTTAAATCTCAGTACGCACTAGTGTCTACTTTTGTAAGTTCTAAATTTCTTTATGTTTCTCTGTCTATATTCCAATAAAGGAACATATTTTACTTATTGTAGCTCTGAAATATCCTTAATACACATGGGAGGTAACTCCTCTGAATATTCTTTTTCTGAACTTTTAAGTCAAGTTTTTGAACTTTCATGCAGGTTTGTTACATGTATGCATGTCTATTATATATTCCAAAGAAATTTGGGGATAATCTTAATAACATTATTCTAAAGTTCATCTGGAAAATTATGCGATACTGATTACATTATTCTTAAAAAGAATATTTACATCTTCCAGATGAACTTTAGAATAATTCTATTAAGATTCCTCCAAAAATTCTTTGGAATCTGTAGCAGAAATGCATATATTTCTAGAATTTAAGAAAAATTCAAAAGCTTTAAAATATGTCTTTCCATTCAAGCCATTTTTTTCTTACCTTTTTTGAGTTTTTCTTCTATATATGTATTATTTTTTTTTATTTTTACTTATTTTTTTTGAGATGGAGTCACACTCTGTTGCTGTGACTGGAGTACAGTGGAGCTATCTTGGCTCTCTGCAAACTTTGCCTCCTGGATTTAAGCGATTCTCCTGCCTCAGCCTCCCAAGTAGCTGGGATTACAGGCGCCCAATGCTACACCAAGCTAATTTTTTTGTATTTTCAGTAGAGATGGAGTTTCACCATGTTGGCCAGGCTGCTCTAGAACTCCTGACCTTGTGATTCATGCGCCTCGGCCTCCCAAAGTCCTGGGATTACAGATGTGAGCCACTGTGCTCGGCCAGCTACAATTATGTTAGAGATTCCGCTTTTTTTCTTGTTATATTTATTATTATACCTTTTGGTGCTCATATAACAGTTATGCTTCCAATTATTACTTTAATTATATTTTCTCTTTGTTACATTTATTCATGAAATGGTTAGCTTTTGTGTATTAATTATAATTTTGATAGTTTGATTAATATTGAGTAACATTTTTGAATAAACTAATGAATGAAGATAAATTAAGTAAAAAGTAATAATCTTGATTCTATTGAAGAAATTGAACGAGGACCTACCAAAATACCACCATATATTTTCTGACCTCTCATAATACTTACTTTTTGCCACGATCTTTAAAAACAGAGTACTTTCACATTATTTGCCCCATTTGATCTTCACTTTCATTTTAGAGATATGAAATCTGAGACTGAGAGGTGACAGGACATAACCAGGAGTTCTGAATGACAGGAAGGTTTAGTCTGGATTTAGTGCCTTTTCCAACATACTCTGCTGCACCTCATCATATGTCTGCCTCCTTTGAAGATTTATTCTGGCATTATCCAACTAAAAATTGTAATAGTACATGTGACTTCTTTTTGAGATTATGCCAATGATACTTTTCAGAAGTGGAACAAAGACAGTCTTGAAAGTTCTGCCTCAGTTGATATTCAGCATCCAGGGAGGGAAAAAGAAGGATCAAGAAGCATAGTGAGATGCCATTATGCCACATAAACTAGTAGAGATGAGATGCATCTCATGTGTCCAGGTGTGTTGAAGGACCTGCCACTCACATGTTGTTTTATGTGTAAAGGTAGCTTAATTCAAGTTAATATGCAGAAATGCTTCTAATAACAACCTGCCAACGGTGGAGATGGCCTTGTTAGGAAAGTGACATAAGAAGAGAGAAGAAATACCAGAAAATAACTGAGAAATTAAGAGAACAGAACAATTTTCCATTGTAATCATAAGGCAGGTGGCCAGAATTACTTTCTTATGAGCTATTCATCTTTGAGTTAGTAATGCTGTGTATTTAAGAAACTGAACTATGAAATTACATATAGCAACTCAGGAATGGAAAACCAAACATCATATGTTCCCACTAATAACTGGGAGCTAAGCTATGAGGATGCAAAGTCATAAGGCTGATACAATAAACTTTGGGGACTCGAGGGAAAGGGTGGGAGGGGTATGAGGGATAAAAGACTACACATTGGGTACAGTGAAACTGCTCTGGTGTTGAGTACACCAAAAATCTCAGAAATTACCACTAAAGAACATATTCATGTAACCAAATACCACCTGTTCCCCCAAAACGTATTGAAATAAAAACAACAACAACATCAACAAGAAAGGCTCAAACACGGCATAAAAAAATTACAATCCTGAGTTCATATCCCACTTATAATACTTAATCTTTCTAAATACCAGTCTATTTTTCATTAAGATGAAAGCAATGATATCTACTATAATTGAGATACTGTGAGGATTGAGATAGTACACATATTTAAAATATGTATAAAAATAATATATATATAACAATAACTATAAGATGTTTAAGGGATTGGAGTGATAGATGTCATCTATGTAATCTATCTACAATGATGAAAAATTCAATTATGTTACAGTGGAGACATGCTGGCCTAAAAATTAAGTGGAGAAATGCTATGATGATAAATATTAATGACCAAAAGAATATGAGGAATCCATTCATTCATTCATTCATTCATACATTCATTCATTCATTCATTCATACATTCAACAAACATTCTTTGATTCCTTGGTTATTTTATCTATCTTGCACTAGTCACTTTTAGGGATATGTGGGGAAAAAATCACATATTTGACCCAAGTAACTCACAATCTTAAAAGCACAACATTTGAAATAAGGTTGAAAGAAATGGGAGGTAAGCCTAGATACAAAAAGACTCGGAGGGAACAGAGTGTCTGGCTTCAAATAATTCAGAGAAAGACAGTGCCATATTCTGAATGTCCCACAGGCAGAGAAGTGAACTCTAATTCAGAAAATTTTTAAAAGTTTGAGCTGCCCAAAGATGACATAGCAATAACAGTAGTATATGCCTAGAATTTACTACATGCTATGGTCTTTCCAAGGTAAGAGGTTGGCCCTATCTTATTTGATCTTAAAAATAATCATATAAGATATATATTATTTTTTCTACTAAGGTCAGTAAGAAATCTGAAACCCAGGGATGCTATGTAACTTACTCAATGTCACAGAGTTAACACTTACGGAGCCAGTATTCATAATTTTCTTAAGCCAAATATCAGAATTTTAATTTCCAGTGTATGTGTTTTCATTTTAAAAAATGAACAATTTGGCCAGGTATGGTGGCTCACACCTGTGATTCCAGCACTTTGGGAGGCCAAGGCGGGTAGATCACAAGGTCAGGAGTTTGAGACCAGCCTGACCAACATGGTGAAACCCCATCTCTACTAAAAATACAAAATTAGCTGGGCGTGGTGGGGCATGCCTGCAATCTCAGTTACTCAGGAGGCTGAGGCGGGAGAATTGCTTGAACCTGGGAGGCGGAGTTTGCAGCAAGCGGAGATGGCGCCACCGAACTCCAGCCTGGGTGACAGAGCAAGACTCTGCCTCAAAAAAAAAGAACAATTTGCCACTCAGGTTTTTCAAGCATATTTTTGAAAGACCTTTTGACCACCTGGGATGGGATGGATGATTGAAAGTGAGTTGAAGAAAATAGACATTAAGATTTCTTCCAAAATGAAAATTTTAAGATGGTAGGCCTAAAATGCATGGCTTACTTACATTTAATGTTTCATGAACTTGAGAAAGTAACTTTATCCTCCTGAGACTTATCATTCATCTATAAAATAGGGAATAATATTGCCTCTAGGATTTCTTAAACAAATGCATAGAACAATGACTATTAATTGCTCATGTGTACTCATGTCATGCTGAAAGAAGCCCTGGTCAAACATGAATCATGAATATCATGTGTTTAACATACAATAAGCACTGAGTAAATGTTTGTTAGTATTTGTCATTTTTTTTCTTACTAAGGAATTTATCTCATAATAATATGAAAGTATAAGCTCAAGCTATTGAAATGTATAGAAGATACTGACAGAAAGGAACCCAACTTCATATTTCCATGGGCTCCATAAATATGAAATGATTGGGTCTGAATGTATACCATCACTGGGAAAACTCTTACTGGAATTATTAATCATTTCATGGTTCAAATCAGGGTCCAAACTCAAGCAAAAGATTAACATGGTTGATGTTATATAAATTAATCAATCACGTTATCTCAAAAGTAAAAATTAAACAACTATTTATTCATACCTAATAATCATTTGATTTATTTTTAAGAAAACACCACTGCATTTAATTTGAAAAATGTGGTCTTTTCAACAACTAGAATTTGAATAATTAGGCATCTATAGGGAAAAGATAAACCTTGACCTCTGCCTCATATCATGTACAAAAATTGGTTTGAGATAACTTATGGGCCTAAATGTGAAAGAGTTGGTGTTTTAGAAAACGTAGGATATGTTAAAATAAGCGCTCTATAGGTGGAGTTGTCTAAAATAGGACTCAAAAAGCCCTAACAATAAAATAAAATTTTAAATGAAAATTTTTAAGATTAAAAACTTCTGTTTCTCAAATAACATTATTAACAAAGTAAAATCACAAGTCACATACTGGAAGTAACTATTTGAAATACCTATATCTGAGAAAGATTTATATTTAGTTTATATAACAAACTTCTATAAATAAAAAATCCAACTAAAAATTCAATTAAAAAAATGACTCAAATAGACACTACACACAAAAAAGATATGCAAATAGCCAATGATGTTAAAAGGCATTTAACATCATTGGCTATCAGAGAAAAGCAAATTAAACCACAAGGTGATCTCATTGCAATGAGAAAGATACGTCTGAACAGCCATCATAATTAATGTGAAAAGGACAGACAATATGAAGTGTGGGCTAGGATGAGGAGTAACTAGAACTCTCTTACATTGCTGGTAGAATTATAAGATAGTAAAACCACTTTGGAAAATGAGATGTCAGTTTCCACCAAACCTATAACCAGATGCCTAATTCATAGCTGAATACTTCCACTCCTCAGTATACACCTGGTAGAAAGGAGTTCAGGTGGCCACACAATACTGTGTAAACAATGTTTGCAGATTTTTTCATAATAGACACAGTCTATAAGCAAACCAAATGCTCTTTTACAGCATGATAGATGAATGAAGTACGGTATACTTATTTAATGAAATGCTACAGAGCAATAAAAATAACAATTTATTGATAATAAAGACCCAAAAATATGTGAGTGAAAAAAGATAGACAAAAGAACAATACGTAATATTTCATTTATCAAATTCAAGGACAAAACTAGTTTATGATGCTAGAAATCAAAATAGTGGTTACCTTTTTTGGTAGGCAGAATAATAATCCCCCAAATACATTCATGTCCTAATCCCAGAGCATTTGCATATGTTAGATTACATGGCAAGGGGAAATTAAGATTGGCGATGGAATTGAGGTCGCTAATCAAATGACCTTTAACTAGGGAAAATGTGCTGCATTATCTAGGCAGTCCCCGTGTAATCACAAGGGTCCTTAAAAGTGAAAGAGGGAGGCAGAAGCAGAGTCAGTGAGAGAAATGAATATAAAAGCAACATCAGAGAGGTGCAATGTTCCTGGCTTTGAAGATGGAACAAGGAGGTCAAGACCTAAGGAATATGGCAGACTCTTAAATCTGAAAAATGCAGGGTTACAGAGTGTCCCCTAAAATCTCCAGAAAGGAATTAAGTTCTACCAATACTTTGATCTTAGCCTGGTGGAACTAGTGTTGAACTTCTGGCTCTAAGATAATAAATTTGTATTGCTGACATCACTAAGTTTGAGGCAATTTGTTACAGCAACAATAGAATACAAAATAGGCTAGAAAGGGTCATAAAAGATCCTCATGGGGATCTAGAACTAGAAATACCATTTGACCCAGCAATCCCATTACTGGGTATATACCCAAAGGATTATAAATCATTCTACTATAAAGACACATGCACACATATGTTTTTTGCAGCACTATTCACAATTTTTCTTGTCTTCCACAGTTGCTTATCCCAAGAGTATTTCGTAATTTAACCTCACCCATGCTAATCTGCATCTTAGAGTCTGCTTGCTGTGGTACCCCACTTGTAATCGATGACCTCCTGGTTCTCTTTCATTTATCACACTTCATATCCCATGGATATATATTTAATCTTAATGTAAAATCTCCAATAGCAAGAACTTGTGAGGCTGAGTGTGTATACATAAACAACTATTACAAATAATCCTTCTCATCCTATAGCCTTTTACAAATAAAAGCCATAATTTTAGTATAAGTAAATGTTTGCTGTGCTTTTTAGTGAAATGCAACCTAGAAATGCTAAATGACCACACCTCACCACTGGCATATTAATAGTAATTTTTCCTTGTTAAGTATATTGCTGCTATTAATTAACTGCAAGTGAAATTGATATAATAGAGGATATAATTCTCCATATTTAACAAATGCGGACACTGAGCCTCAAATACTTTTCATGGCTCCTATGAGTCAATAACTAAAGAAGCTAGAACTAGTATTAATTTGTTGTTATTTTAACCTCACAGTTTTTTCTACCATATGGTCAACAAATAGGTTCAAAACTATTTAGGTAAATTCTTAAATGACTGTATAACAATGATTAATTATTTTCAACTTGACTTCAAGAAGGACAACCATGTTCTGCTTCCATAAGATTCTATTCGTCTTAAGATGCAAGACACTTTGGATTCAGTCAAGTAATTTGGAGTTGGAAGGAATTGCAAAAGCTATCTATTACAGAGAATGCATATAAGCTCTTTTTCACATGCCAACTGTATTCGATTGGTAAGTGCTTGCTGCAGCATCCTGTGGAGAAGAATATTAATGCTACACCTGACTAGCTGAAAAAAAAGTGTGATGATTGATTAGTGATGTCTGCCATGAGCACAGGAATCAGCATTAATGGCTCCAATGCCACATGTTTTTAATCTCATCCCTAGTGAAATCTGTTGGTCTATTAATAAGAAAATTTAGTCACAGACAGAGTAGACATTGCAGGAATAGTATATATATATAACATACACACACATTTATAAAATATACAATTATATATAATATACAAGAACATATATAATATACAATATATTATATACTATATATTATAGATAACATGCATAATAATTAAATTATATATAATAAACATTATATATTATATTGTATTTAGTATATTATAATGTACATATTATATATTTATTACATATTAGTATATACTATATATTATATTTATATATCTCTCTCACATAGATGTGCATGTGCACACACACACACACACACACACACAAACACGCAAACACCCCATACAAGTAGGGTTGAAACTAGAGTTTAAGTTGCCTGACTCAGAGAGCAATGCCATTTCTTTATTGCCTGTATTGTTCAATATAATATCCACACCCACATGAAGCTATTTAAACTTAACTTACTTAAAATTAAATAAAATTTATAAATTCTTCAGTCTTTCAGGCTAGATGCATTAAGAGAGAGCACAGAGAATATTTTCATCATCAGTGAAAATCCTGTTGGACAGAACTGCAATACAAATGGGTCTCTGCAATTATGCTTATATTTATATTTTCCCTTGACTTAGTGAACACTCAACAAAAATTAACTGAGAGTGATAATTGAAGTTAAGAGAAATCTAAAAGTTCTTTAGCTTATTCATAGACTGCATCAAAGTTATATATCCCTGGGACAATTTCTGTCCAAGGTTAACTTTTTGTGTTTTCAAAGTACATCGAGTAAGTGCTAGTTTTTCATCTTCTTGCTTACCATATGCCTTGTAATACATCCAGTGTCTTTCTATTGTAAACTCATATTATAAGAGTCAGAGTGAAACTTTCATGGACATTTCTCCACATTGTAAGGAAAGTGCCAATCAGTACGCTATTGGCGACAATACACACACATACACATGCACGCACACATTTATAAAGTTGTTTTACTTATTAATTTTAATGTTGATCATAATCTTATATAGATGAATATATATGAGCCATTTCTATGAATATAAGGGCATATACATAGGAATTTCTATGTTTAAATCTGCAGTGTAAAACAAATTTCCCTTTCTAAATATTATCATTTAATGAGTAAGCACTGTTAGCTCCAATTACATAATTAATCCTCATAATGACCCAGAGCGATAGTACTGTTTTTCCTTTGTAGATAAGAAAATTGAAATTTAAAAAGTAATGTTTATAAAAATACAAAATTGGTAAATGTCATGAAATATGACCTCATAGATAGCTCTATGTCTGTCTTCAAAGCTCATGGTATAAATTGTTATTCTGTCCTATACCCTGTGGGAAAATTGACCAATTATTGATCTTTAAATAATTTTGGAGAAAACTATTGCCAAAGTAAATAAGAAACAAAGAGAAGCTCTCTAAAAGAAATGTGCTTAAGAATAAAATATTGCAGTGGGAATATGCATGTGATAGTAAACTATATGCATGTTCAGGTAGGTAATGGAAGAGTACAGTTTTCAAATTAAAAAATGAGGATTACATACTTGTTTTAAAATAATTATTCTTGGCCACCAAGATCAATAACAAGGGTGACACTAATCCAAAATTGAACAGACAGTGGCTGGGCATATGTCCTTGAAGAAGATACTTTGTGTAAGGTTGCAATGGCCTTTGTGCAAGGTTTTGTGGTCATTGTTGTTGTTGTTATCAGGCGTACAAACATGGTAACCCTCTCTTCATGGCCTTTCCTGGCTCTATTTGTTATTTTCTTAGCATCAGTGACTCTGTTTTGATTCTGACAACTTCCTCATGATTTTTGAGAATCACTGCTGAAAATACTGAATATGGATTTTGGATGCATTATTTGAATCATGTAAGGGGCTCAACTTCTAATGTAGTTTTTAAATGTGCCCATATTTTCACCGAAGGCTATGTGATGAATTACTTATTGATTAGTGGACCACTCAGAATATGAGATGAAGAACACTGGGCATAGTGTCCTAGGATCTGATTTAAACCCGGTTTTTGTTTTTGTTTTTAACTGGCCAAGTATTATTAATTAAATCACTTGCTTTCCATAAACCTCAATTATCTTTATACAAACAAGATGGATTCCCATGAGAGTTGAGAATGTATACAAAAGTACCTGACAAGCTTTCTGGTACAGCACTGGTACTTGGTATATGTGTACTCATTTGCTGTAGGACAGACAATCTTTTGTTCTGGAACCAACTTCAGAGCTTATCTGACTCTAAATATCACTGAACCGTGGTTTCTTCATCTGTAGTATGGTATTTCCTAAGATACCTCAGAGAGTTTTTGTGAGGACTAAGTGAAACAATGTAAATGAAACCTGCAAATAACAGAATTAAAGGGAGGTGATGCCAGCTAATTTTACAAAGGCTTAGTATGTTCCAGGCCCTATACTAATCATCTTAGAGGCATTATCTTATTAAATCATTCCAATGATCCTATCAAATAGACACTATTGTTATCTCCAATATTTAGATAATAAAACTGAGTTCTGCAACTTGAAAACAGTAAAGACAAGACTCAAAACCAGACTAAGTGAATAGTCAGCACTCTTAACTGTTATATGACACAGCCTCCATTGCATAGGGTGATATGCATGAAGGTAAGTAGAAAAGAGGATCTTCAATTTACTGTTGAACATTTTTAAATATTCTCCATCGACAATGGGTCAGGCTTCTTCAAGTCAGGCTCCAACTTCCATTCCACTCTCGGCACACAAGAGCTTGATTCCTCATCGATCATTTCCTTTTTAATGACACCCTCCCATTCATCTACCCTTTCTTCTTCACTCCACCTGGTATGTTGACAGTGGCCGGAGTTTCCCATTAAAGCAGTCATTCTTGTAGAAAAGGGAGCTGACATGATTAATGTCATTCAATGACTAAAGGCAGCATTATGCATCTCTGCACTCAGGTAATTGGAAGAATGGCATGTCCCAAATATATCTGGAATACTTTCCAAAAGTTTACTGTAAAAGGAACAGATCCTATTCTACCATTTCAGCCTTTCTTTCACATGTATTATGGTTCAGGGAATGCTATTATTTAGAATCAAGAGAATGTTAAAATTGCCAATGGCATTTGAAATTGTCTAGTCATTTAATGGGCACAGAGAAATGAGATTCAGAGAGGGAGAGTAACTTGCCCAAGGTCATTCAGATATTTCAGTGCAACAGGCAGGATAAGAATCTGCTTCTCATAATTTCAACCATTGCCTCCCTGATTTTTCATTATAAATCTTATTCGTCTACTTCTCCATCTGCCTCCACTGGGATCAGAAATGAGGCTGAATTGACTTCCATAAGTGAGTTCTCCATTTCACCCTAGAGTGAAGCTCCTTAGGTATCTTGCTGATAGAATATTTAATAAGCATCTCCTTTTTAAAAGACCCACTTCTTTTCTTGCCCGACATCTTTCTGCTGGTCCCCTGTGAATAGACCATTCCAACTGGCTCCAGAGTCTCTCTCTGCCTCACTGCTCCACTGCGTTCTTTAACTTTCTCCTTCCAAAGGCACAAGGCAGTATCATGCCCTGAATTTAGAGTTGAAAATAGGAACTATCTGGGCGATTGGACAAAATGACAAGCAGGAAAAAAAGAAAGATCCCTCTGTCATGCATGCCTTTTCAGAAACAAAGTAAAAAAATCATCTTTGCATTTACCTGGGAATGAAATTCAAAACATAGACAGAGTCCTTTAGGGTCCCTCCTATCTAGTCCATTTAAATATGGTCTTATTACATGAAATTAAAGTGGAAAGCAAACAAACAGTCCCACGGACTCCACATTTACCGTGTTAATCTCTATACACACTACGTTGTATGTTTTCATGCTTAGCCTATGAGTTGACTTTGGACAAATTACTTCACCTCTTCCTCTGTAGCCTGTTGAAGAAAGACTTGATATTGTCCAACCTCCCTTATGTTTTAATAAGTTAAAACTGCATGTGTTAACATACTCTGCATGTTACAATAACTTTTTCTTCATCAGGATTCAAGTGTTTAAGGAAAAAATAGGAAGCAAAGATGAGATGAGGGTAAGAGGAAAAAGATGGCAAGGAGTAACAGTAAAAGAGTAAAAGCCAAGGTAAAGAGGAAAAGGCATTTTTCCATGGTGCCTTCTTTCATCATTCAAAAGTCGATTAGTCTTCAATTTTATGGTTCTGAGATGGGTCAGTGTGAGCTGGACCGGGAGAACATATTTTGACTTAATATATTCATGACCATATTGGTCTGTTTTCACACTGCTGATAAAAACTTACTCAAGACTGGTCAATTTACAACAGAAAGAGGTTTAATTGGACTTGCAGTTCCACGTAGCTGGGGAAGCCTCACAATCATGGTGGAAAGCAAGGAGGAGCAAGTCACATCTTACATGGATGGCAGCAAGCAAAGACAGAGCTTGTGCACGGGAACTCCTCTTTATAAAACCATCAGATCTCGTGAGACTTATTCACTATCACAAAAACAGCACAGGAAAGACCCACCACCATGACCCAATTACCTCCCACTGGGTTCCTCCCATAAAACATGGGAATTGTGGGAATTACAACTTAAGATGAGATTTGGGTGTGGATACAGCCAAACCGTATCAATTACTTTTCTATTTTTTATAGATATCCAGGGCAGAAATTGGATACCCTAAGGAACAAGCCATCCCTGATCAAAAAAATATTCAAACAGAAACAAGATAGTGTTTTTCCAGATATATTCAGCAGAAACTTGTGATTTCAAGAGTTAATTCTTAGTGCTATTGAGTGAATGCATAACTTGGTAGTTTATGAGTCTGTGAGTCTTTGATTTCTAAAAATATATGATTTCTTAAATCTATAATCTTACTATTCAGTAACTGTGTTTCTATGCACTGTGTCCCACCTAGTGTCCCGATTCGATTTTCATTATGTTGCATTTTGTTTTGTTTTCCATAACCCTTAACTGAAGAATACTAAAGTGCATTTTCTTAGTAGCTGTTCAAATACTGTATTCTTGGTTTTGATTCCATCTTTGAAAACAGAATAATAGTAACAAAAAAGCTAACCTTTATTAAATGCTTAATGTATACTCAATATATGTCCATACATAGCTGATGAATTATGTAATTGATTATAATAACTCCTTAAAGTTAATACTACTCACTGTTGTCCTCTATAATGACATCCCTAAACATTGTGTAGGTGACAGAGTTCAGTAGCGATGAGGAGAGTGAGAGCGAGCTCTAGAATAATACTTTCAATCACATTCTCATCAAATTTAGCTACACAGTACTTTTATGAGAAGCATTATAGTATAAATAAAGGCCTTAGTATGAATTTAAGCCCTTGTCCTTCCACTAATTAAGTAGCAACCTTGATAGTGACTTTACTTGTTTGAACCTCAGTTTCCCCATCTGTGAAATGGGAATAAGTATATACTTCTACTTGTAATTATTGTAAAAATTCATCAAGATAGTAGAAGTAAAAGTCATATGTTGTAGACTATTATTTCAAACTAATATGCTGCCATAATGTTATTGTCATATGTTTATGGCTTAAAAATATCTGATTCCATTTGTAAGAAGGGGATTGGGGAGGTGTTGGTCAAAGGGTACAAAATTTCACTTACAGAGAAGTTATTGAAATCTATTGCACAGCAAGGTGACTTTATAGTTAATAATAATGTAATGTATGTTTCAAAATTGCTAAGAGAGTAGATTTTAAATGTTCATACCACAAAAGAAAATAAACATCTGAGGTAATGATATGTTAATTAGCTTGATTTAATCATTCTATAACACAAATTTCTCATAACATCACTTTGTATTCTATACATATATATGCAATTATTTTCCATTAAAATTAAAAATAGAAAGAATGTCCATTCCATTTAATTTGACCCAATGGCCTCTGACTGCTCACATTGTTAACTCTCTTCTGTATAAATCCTCTGAATATTTGAAATATGGTCAGCATGTCAGTTTTGAAAGCATATTCAGGGGCAGGATATCTAAGTTCAAAGCCTCTTCACTACTTATCTACTCTATCTTGGTCAAATGACTTACAAATGTCTAAAGCCATACAGTTTTGTTAAGTTCTTAAAAAAGAAGAATAATAAAGTATATATTTAGGGTTGGAATAAAAATTAATTTAAATTATATAAGCAAAATGTTAATCATACTCTGTGGGATAAATATTCAGTCCTTTTGATCATCATCATTGTAATCATCAACAACAGTATTTTCATGAATATATTATAGAAGTATTTTTGGCCCAGTAATATACAGCCTATATTTTTATGTCTTTGTCTTACATACAACATGACCCTTATAGGTAAACTAATAAAATTTTGCTTGAAATTTTTCTAACATTCTAATAAATTCTACATTAAAAAATCTTAGTGTTTCAGAATTTGAGGAAATCTTGGTCTCTGTATTTCAATCTAGCACTTAAATTTTTTACGGTAATATTACCTACAACTTTATAGGTCCTTTGAGGACCTGTAAGTCCCCAAAATTTCAAAACAAACAATTGGCTTAACCTATATACTCTTAAGATGAGTAAAGAATTTGTTTGTTTGTTTGTTTGTTTGAATTAATAACAAATGGAAATAGCTCCAGAAACTCTAAGAATACCTCATAGGATACTGCAGTTTCAATGAATCCAGGGCAGTAAATTTTTTTTTTTACAGTATCCTCACAAATTAGTTATAACCTTGATCCTGGAACTTCAGTGACTGAAGATTCATTGTCTCTCAAAGGTTGACCTATTCTCTATTTGTCAGCTATCTTTTCTTTTCTTTTTCTTTTTTTTTTTTTTTTTTTTTGAAGAATGATTATGCTGGGAATTTATTTTTAGGGGGTACATAGTAGGTGTATATACTTATAGAGAACATGAGATGTTTTGATACAGGCATGCAATGTGAAGTAAGCACAACATGGAAAATAGTATATTCATCCCCTCAAGCATTTATCCTTTGAGTTAGAAAAATCCAATTATACTCTTTAAGTTATTTTAAAATGCACAATTATGTTACTATTGACTATAGTCACCCTATTGTGCTATCAAACAGTAGGTCTTATTCATTCTTTCTATGTTTTTTGTACCCATTAATTATCCCCACCTTTTCCCCAATCCCCCACTACCCTTCTCAGCCTCTGGTAACCATCCTTTTACTCTCTATGCCCGAGTTCAATTGTTTGGATTTTTAGATCCCATAAATAAGTGGGAATATGTGATGTTTGTCTTTCTGTGCCTGGCTTATTTCACTTGACATAATGATCTCCAATTCCATCCATGTTGTTGCAAATTATTGGATCTCATTCCTTTTTATGGCTAAAGGGTACTCCGTACACCACATTTTCTTTATCCATTCATCTGTTGATGGACCCTTAGATTGCTTCCAAATCTTGGCCATTGTGAACAGTGCTGCAACAAATATAGAAGTACAGGTATCTATTTGACATACTGATTTCCTTTATTTGGGGTACATATCCAGCAATGGGATTTTTGGATCATATGGTAGCTCAATTTTTAGTTTGTTGAGGAACCTTCAAACTGTTCTTCGTGGTGGTTTTACTAATTTACATTACCACCAACTGTGTACAAATGTTCCCTTTTCTCCAGATCCTTGCCAACATTTGTTATTGCTTATCTTTTGAATATAAGCCATTTTAACTGGGGTAGAGATGATATTTCCTTATAGATTTGATTTGCATTTCTCTGATGATTAATGATGTTAAGCACCTTTCCATAAGCCTGTTTCTATTTCTGTCTTCTTTTGAGAAATGTCTATTCAAATCTTTTGCCCATTTTTTGATCAGTTATTAGATTTTTTTCTATAGAGTTGTTTGAGCTCCTTATAATATTCTAGTTACTCATTTTTTTGTCAGATGGGCAGTTTACAAATATCCTCTCTCATTCTGTGGGCTGTCTCTTCACTTCATTGATTGCATCCTTTGCTGTGCAGAAGCTTTTTAACTTTATGTGATCCCATTTATCCATTTTCCTTTGGTTGTCTGTGCTTGGAAGGTATTACCCAGATCAATGTCCTGGAGATTTTTGCAAACGTTTTCTTGTAGTAGCTTTATAGGTTGAGGTCTGAGATGTAAGTCTTTAATCCACTTTGATTTGATTTTTGTATATGGTGAGAGCTAGGGGTTAAGATTCATTCTTCAGCATATGGATTCCCAGTTTTCTCTGCACCATGTATTGAAGAGACTGTCTTTTCCCCAGTATATGTTATTGGTAACTTTTTTAAATGTGAGTTTACTGTAGGTGTGTAGATTCATTTCTGGAATATCTATTTTGTTTAATTGGTCTGTGTGTTTTCTTAATGCCAATATTACGCTCTTTTGTGGTTCCATATAAGTTTTAAGATTGTCTTTTCTATTTATATGAGGAATGTCATTGGTATTTTGATAGGGATTGCATTGAATCTGTAGATTACTTTGGGCAGCATGGAGATTTTAACAATATTGATTCTTCCAACCCACGAACATGGAATATTTTTCCATTTTTTGGCGTCCTCTTTAACTTTTTTCATCAATGTTTTATAGTTTTCATTGTAGAGATCTTTCACTTATTTGATTAAGATAATTCCTAGGTATTTAATTTTATGTGTGGCCATTGTAAATGGGATTACTTTTTCATTTCTCTTTCACATGTTCACTGTTGCCATATAGAAATGTTACCGAATTTTGTATGTTAATTTTGTGTCCTGCAACTTTACTGAATTTGTTTATAATTTCTAATAGTTTTGTTGTGGAGTGTTCAGGTTTTTCCAAACGTAAGATCATATCATTTGCAGACAAGGATAATTTCACCTCTTCTTTTCTAATTTGGATGCCCTTTATATCTTTCTCTTGTTTGATTGTTCTAGCTAGGACTTCCAGTACTATATTGAATAATAGTAGTGATAGTGGGCATCCTTGTCATGTTGTAGATCTTAGAGGTAAGGCTTTCAGTTTTTCCCCATTTCATATGATACTAGCTGTGGGTCTGTCATATATGGCTTTTATTAAGTTGAGCTATGTTCCTTCTATCTTGTTTTTTTTAGGGTTTTTATTAGAAGGGATGTTGAATTGTCAACTGTTCTTAATCTGAGTTCCATAAACCCCCTAAATTTTTAAACAAAATATGATATGTACACAGGAAAGATAGAAAGATATAGATAGATACATAAACTATAGAATATATGCTTGTATGTATATACATATGTACTTGTGTGTATAGATACCTAGCATGTGTACATGTTATGTACACATATGTGTGTAATCTAGAATGTGTATATATGTGTGTGTGTAATCTAGAATAAGAAGTTATATACCTTCTCTATTTTGACTCCTAGACCACAACCACTTAATTGATTTATATACACCATACTTCAGAGAAAAATGACTTAGAATTTGTCTATAGAACAGTGATCAAAGTATTTGTCTTGAGTTGTATCATCTAATATTATGGCCAACAAAATTTTCTAACATTAAAAAAAGTACTATGTGCCAAACTCTTTTCATGAATTACATAATTAAAAATGGTGAATATGTGTATGTGTATATGCATAAGAACACACATATCTTATTACATACAATGTCTGTTTCTCTTTATATATCTAAGTGTAAACATATACATGCATACATACATATATGTGTATATATTATAGATTTTAGAGTCCTGAAAGGTATCTATAACCCCTGAAATGATGAAGACATACTTTAAATATTCTGATATTTGTAAAATATATAAAATAAAGGCATATGTATACATATATATGAGTTATATGAGAAATTATATATATTCCATATCAATTCATTCAATTGAGCTTAATTTTTCCCACCTCCTCCTGGACCCTCCCAGAGTTATCAGTACCCACATACCCCACTAAAACAGTGATCACATCTTACCAAAGTTATTATCAAGGAACAGCCTTGAGGCTAAATCATTCAGCTACACTCCAGCATACAGGCATATTTATTGTTAATAAGCTGGGTGTATTTATGGGGAAAGGGGATTAAAAAGCGGGGTCCAGAACCTAAAAATCAAATGCATCTAGAATATGGTTATGGATGCTTGAGAACACAGCAGTTTCTTCTTTATTTTTAATTCATTTATCATAAGCACTCTGACAGATTTAGCTTTGAAATGTTTTACCTAAATCTTGTGTGTAAAGCACACTATCTAATCAGTTGGTTTTACCTTTTCTTGTAAATTGGCCTAGAATAAGGCATAATGGTTATATGAGTCTGAAAGTAGGATGACCTCTTGGGCTAAGGAAAAAAAAAAAAAACAAAAACAAAAAAACGAGCAAATTGTGCAGTCCAGTCCAAAGATCAGAAGCCTTGAGAAACAGGAAGAGTTGACGTTTCAGTTCAAATCCAAAGGCAGGAAAAACAAATGTCCCAATTTGGAGGCAGTCAGGCAGGAGGAATTCCTCTTATTTGGGGAAAGTTCAGCCTTTTTGTTCCATTCAAGTTTTCAACTGATTGGATGAGGCTCACCTACATTAAGGAGGACAATCTATTTTATGTAGTCTAGCAATTTGAATGTTAAACTCATCCCAAAACACCCCATAGAAATGCCCAGAGAAAAATGCTTGACTTAGTATCTGGACACTCCATGGTTGGCTCAAGTTGATATATAAAATTAAATATCACAACTTTACCTTTTTTTCAACTTGGCACCCATATGCATCTCTTAAAACCATATTTAATCTCAAATGAAGGCAATAATAAGGTTATTATTCCACCTAACGTGACACAACTATCCTGCATACAACCAAAACAATCCACTAACCCCTTCCCTAGAAGAGGAGGTAAAATTCTTGAGCAATGTTTACTCTTCTTTTTGATATCCCATAACTTAAATACTATCATGCACAAATAATACTTAAATACTAAGATACAAAGTCAATACATCTTGTGTTACATGACAAAGGAATAAGAAAGGAAAGAAACAAAGATGACCAGGAGGTCATCCTAGTTTCAGACTCACATATTATATAAGTTATATATAATATGATCATTAAATCAGTTACAGAAAGGAGAACAGAAATTATCATAAATATTTCTTCTGTTTTTGGTATGAATATGTGCATAACAAAATAAGAAATAAGGGATTATAAATAAGGAAGAAGTATGGAGGGCCATTACAGATCTTATGTCTATAGCTGGTCACATGGTCCTAGCTGGTATTTATAACTACCTCTTTTACTACCCTCTCTGTATTTTCTTTTCCTTCAGCAAACACATAAACTGATTGTGGTTCTTTACCTTGTAGGGTAGCCCAAATCTTCATTCCTCCAGAAACTGGGACGGTAGGAGTTCTGCCTGAATTTGGATTGGGTTGTTGTAGTTTTCCATTGATCGTCATCCCAGGGATGTTATTATTACTAACATACATCCTAATGGATCTCCTGTATTCCAGACATAGTCTCCTTACCTACATTATCCAACATCCCATGATAGGCAGGATCAATACACTAGCAAGCAGAGTAATTCACTTCTTTGCCTGTTAATTCAAGAGCATGAGAATTCCAAAGTGGCTGGTTGGCAGCCTTAATTTACAGTTAAATAAAAATCATTGTCAGATCTCCTGATGAAAGTATTCCTCCTCTTGGAGCTTGAATCTCTAGGCCAGCAGAGCATAAAGTGTGGGCACAGGAAGGAAAAATTTTGCTAGTGAGTCACTAGCAGTAATAATGAGTGGTGGAGGCCGAGGTGGGCGGATCACGAAGTCAGGAGATCGAGACCATCCTGGCCAACATGGTGAAATCCTGTGTCTACTAAAATACAAAAAATTAGCAGGGCATGGTGGTGCATGCTTGTAGTCCCAGCTACTTGGGAGGCTGAGGCAGGGGAATCGCTTGAACCTGGGAGGCGGAGGTTGCAGTGATCCAAGATTGTGCCACTGCAGTCCAGCCTGGCAACAGAGCAAGACTCCATCAAAAAAAAAAAAAAAAAAAAAGGGTGCCACTCCCATTTCCACCCATTGATTCCTGGACTCATTAATCTTGGATATGGAAGAATCAACACTATATATCAAACGTGATTTAGAGTATATCCAACCTTCTGGAGAACCTTACACCAGCCCTACAAGATGCTGCAAGAACAGCCTTCAAAATGCCATTCCACCTTTCTATCAAGTCAACTACTTCAGGCTAGTAAGGAACATGGTAAGGTCTGTGAGTTCCGTAAGTGTCGGCCCATAGCCACACTTCTTTTGCTGTGAAGTCAGTCACTTGTTCAGAAGCACTGTTGTGTGGAATAACATGATAGTGGATGCAGCACTCTGTAAGTCCATCGATGGCAGTTTTGTCAGGAACATTACATGCAGATAAGGCAAATCAGTATTTAAAGTGTCTATTCCAGTAAGAATGAAATGCTTTCCCCTTCCACAGTGAAAGCAATCCAGTGTAATCCGTCTGCCACTACATAGATAATTTCCTTGGGGAATGGTGTGATACTGTGGACTTAGTATTGTTCTCCACTTCTGGAAGGCTGGGCATGCAGTGGTGACCACAGCCAGGCTGGCCTCAGTGAGTGCAAGTCTACATTACTGAGACAACATAGACTTGCCACCATATCACTTTCTTCATGGAATCGTTGGGTGAGGACAGGAGTGCTTGGGAAGAAGGGTGACTGGGATTCACAGAATGGATCATGTTATCCAATTCATTATTAAAATTTTCTACTGAGGTTCCTCTTTGGTAGACATTCATATGAGACACAAATATCTTCATGTTTTTCAACATTGTGCCAACTGGGAGGATTTCTCTTTACCATCATCCTTCAGGAATATCCCACTAAGGGACTGCAGTGCTGCAGCTGTCCACTTCCAGGTGGTGCTCTCATATCAAGCAGAACCATCTCTAAATCAGGTCCATTATTCTCTTTCTCTGCAACTGACTATAGGGAACTCTCTATAAACCAGAGGTGCAACCTGGGAGAAAGAAGGTAGTGTAGCAACAGTGGAATCCATGGATATTTGGCCCACTTGTGTATATAATTTACTTGTGTCTTCAGGGTCTGCTTGGGCTTAATCATGTGTATACCACTCCATTTGATGATAGAATACTGCCATGTATGTCCAACTTTATGACTACATGGATTAGATAATCTTCAGTTTGTGATGAACAGTTTGGTGGCCATGTTAAAGTATTCAGTCTCTACTAAGGTCCACTCAGAAACAGATCAAGATTTGTTTCTCGAAAGATGAGTAGTTATCTGTGCAGGATGACAGGGATTTGCTACAAAACCCTGAGGCCCTGCATTGCATTTCACCTGTCCAAAGTTCTAAGGAGCATCTATACTGCCACTGACACTTGAAGCACATTTGAATCTGTGGGATCTGATGGACTACATGGCTGATATTAGTATAGGCATAAGCTGGTCATGATTCTTTACCTTGTAGAGTGACCCTAATGTTTATTCCTCCAGCTGTTTTTGGTTACTAATTGCATAAAATATTTTTCCATACTTTCCTGTCAATGTATGTGTGTCTTTGGATCTAATACTAACCTCTTGAAGGTAGCAAATAGTAGAAGTATGTTTTCTTTTAAATTTATTCTGCTAATCTCTGTGTTTTCTTTGGGATTTTAATCCATTTACATTTAAGGTAACTATAGATAAGGAAGTAATTACTTCTGTTACTTTAGTATTTGTTTTCTGTAAGTCTCATACCTAAACTTTATGTATGAAACATAGTATCTCATAGCTTTTTTTTTGTACCTCATTTCCTCCACTAATATATTCTTTTTTGTTTAGATGATTTATTTACACTGGAGTATTTTTATTTTATTCTCAATTTCTAGTATAGATATTCTTTAGACATTTTCTTTGCAGTTATCCCAAAGATTATATTTAATATTCTAAAATTATAGCAATCTAATTTGAATTGGTATCAACTTAGCTTCAATAGCATACAAAACTCTGGTTCTATACAGCTGTGGCCCCTTATCACCACTGTTAAATTACTAATGTCATTCATAAATTTATTTTATAAATTATGGGCTCAATATCATAGATTTATAAATTTAATGTATTTTCCTTTTAAATTATGTTGAAAATTAAAATTGGAGTTACAAACCAAAAATACTGTAATATTGTATTTTATATCTGCCCATCTGTTTACCATAATTAAAGATCTTTTTTTATATATATACGTTTTCAGTTACTCTCTAGTGTTCTTTCATTTCAACCTGAAGGACTTCCTTTAGCGTTTCTTATAGAACAAGTCTAGTAGTGATAAACCCTCTTAGCCTTTGTTGATCTGGAAATGTCTTAAATTTTTCCCTCAGTTTTGAAAGATAGTTTAGTTAGATATAGATAATTTTTTTTGCAGTACTTTAAATACATAATCACACTGCCTCAAAACCACTACGCTTTTTGATGAGAAAGCAGCTATTAAACTTATTGAGATGCCCTTACATAAGATGAAACATTTTTCTCTTGATGATTTCAAGACTATGTTATGTCTTTGGCTTTTGACAATTTGAACACAACATGTCTTAGTGTGAATCTTTTTGAGTTTTTCCTGCTAGAAGTTTATTAGGCTTCTTAGATTTGTATATTCATGTGCCTTATCAAATTTAGAAAGTTTTAAAATGTAGATTATTCAGTCTATATTTATATGCAAAATATTTATTATATCTTCTTTCTTCCCTTTCTGCTCTCTTCTTCTGTTACTCCTATAAGGTTTGTACTGGTTCACCTGATGGTGTCTCACAGCTCCCTTAGACTATGATTACTTTTCATTATTCTTTTTTTTTTTTTTCTGTTTCTCAGGTTCAATAATTTCAATCGTTGTCAGCTGACCACATAAACATTTTGTACTAAGAACACTTTACTTGCAAAGCAAAGAAAACAATTAGTATTTACAAAGAGTATTCTTGGTAAATTACATCCTTTAACAACAAGGCCAAATAATATTGAAAGCAATGCATACCTTTATCCCATCTTGAAGACTTGTGAGTCATATAAACTCATTATAAATTCTAAGAAGCCATATAGTAAATATATAACTAAAGTTATCATTTACATATTGATGGACTTACAGAATTTTGTCCTTTTCTTCTCATTCCTCAAGGAATGTCTATTTAGAATTTCTTGAAACAAAACATGGCTCATTTAGTAACAATCCAACCCCAAATGTCTTATACGAAGGTTCAAAAAAGAGTTTAGATAGTTTTCTTCTAGAGTAAGTCAACTTCTCTTCAGAAAAAAAGAATAAAAAATTGAATAATTTACATATTGTGCCGCCTCACTGCTTGTTTCTTTCTTTCT
This sequence comes from Macaca fascicularis, assembly GCF_037993035.2. Classification (NCBI taxonomy): domain Eukaryota; kingdom Metazoa; phylum Chordata; class Mammalia; order Primates; family Cercopithecidae; genus Macaca; species Macaca fascicularis. The sequence goes on from NC_088389.1 coordinate 39,166,697, forward strand.
GTACATGAAATTTTATGTTTTGGCCAAGGAGGAAGTTTCATTACAGTCATTGTGCACCAATACTGACATCTGGTGGTTTTATCCTCTTACGTAGCAGGTCTGACCCAGCTAAACTCCCAATGGGAAGTGTTGGGCATAAAGGTGGACTGATGATTAATTGGGGTCACCTAGAAGCTGTGCTTGCCATGTGCATTTTCTTCTTAGCCTCCACATACAAAATCTGTGGATGTAATAGCAGAAGAGCCATTCTTCATATTCTTTACTCTCACCTGGTAGTTTACTCTGTGATCTCACCCTTGTCACCCATGGGATGAATTATCCAGACTAACTAATTTCACAGCCAGTAAATTACAGACATAGCCATCAAATCTCCATCTCATTAGGTAAGGTTAATTTAAGTAGACAATCAACAAAATACAGGAGAAAAACCCAGCTTGAATAGAAGATGTCTCTACATCTAGGGCACGCAATGAATTCACAACCTCAACAGCTGTCATCATCAGAGAAAACACTTAAAAAAAAAAAAAGAAAGAAAGAAAGAAAAGACAATTGACTCATTGTGATTTCCTCTGATGAATGGTGAATTTCCAATTAGCATTTTAATTACTCAATCCAGACTCTAAGCTGTCTTCAAGATAACAACAAAATTCAACAGCAGTTTTTATATTAGTTCTGAGAAGGAAACTTGGCCCCTGACTTTGGAGCACCATCACTCAAGTTTAGTCTATCCCTCTCCACATAAGTTACCTGATCAAGTGTTCAATGAAAGCTTTCATCATCTTACTAACTTGCTGCAGCACTATTTTGTGTAAGTGTTCCAGAAAACACAGTCTACTCTCTTACTTACCATATGCCATTGGGCAAGACTCTAGAAAGATGTCGGCCCATAATTAAAGATATGAAACAATAAAAATGTTGGGGAAGTAATATTGAGTGGTCAACTGGTAACCTTCCATTGAGGTTTCTATGATGTCTTCAGTCTGTTTCTTGATGTCAGGCTATAGACTTTCCAACAGTATAAACATTCAAATGTCTTTTGGTTCACCTTACTGCCTTTGCATATCTGAACAATTAAAAAAAGGCTAAATTTTGTTCATTCTCTGAAGGCCTCATTAAACAAAAATTTCATAAATACTCACAGAACTGATTCCAGTTCTACATAACTCCCATCCATTTCTTCATCTTTCTAAAGCATTCTTTGTTCAACTGTAATGAGTAAAAGAAGATGTTCAAATTACTGAACTGGAAAAGACCACTATATTTTATGCTGTTTATACCAAAAATGAAGAACCATGTTCAGTTGATATACTCATGAGAGCATACCTGGGGGAGAGTATTTAGGTTGCTAAAGGTTGTGAAGTTTGTTTTATGAGGAAAATAGAACTGGTGATAATTAGCTCAGGGCAGGATTGATTAAGAAAGAAAAAGCAGGGGCAATAGCTAAGTTTAATAATATAAACGTATATTTTAGCAGGTGAAAGATAGAGGGGAAATTTTGACTTAATTTCCTCACAGTTAGAGCTATCATCTTTGAATGACAATATTCAGCATAATCTGCCTGCTTATCAGTCAGGGAAGTTAAATAGAGTACTTCTACACTGGACAGAAGGTGAGAGTAGACAGTTTCTGACATTTTTTGCCTCTCTAAAATATTGTGATTTCTAATTATGCTGCAATTAAAAATGATGATGCAAATCTCTATTTATTGACATGGAAGGATGCCCATGACATATTGCTGTATAAAAAAAAATAACAGGTTTTAGAACAGTATGTTCAGTATTATTTCATTTATGTAAAATCTTGTACGTATTTTTATATATATTTGTAGAGAAATGCTTAACGGAATGATTACTCAAACATTAACTAGTTTTCTCTGGAAGAAAGACACAATGGTTACTTTTTTCTCTTTATATTTACATGTTGTGAATATATGTAATAAATGGATTAATTGTTTTAAAGACAAAATTTGTCTTAAATCAAAGAAAAATGTATTAGGTAACTGAAATTTCTTGACAACATTTCTAGATTAGAACAAACTATTAATGCCTGTAATTGGTTTAGAATCAAGGTAACCTGATTGCTTATCCATTACTCTCTGTATGGCTTTGGGAAAATAATTTTTTTACCTCTCTGAGTTTCAGTATTCTTTTCTGTAAAATGATAAATAAACACTACCAAGTAGTCTTACGGTGAGGATTGATTAAGGTAAAACACAAAATGACCTCAATTAGTTCAAGTACATGTAGGTACTTAACAAATATGAAGTGCTTTGTGATTGATAAGTGTTTCCTTGTTTCATAAATGTTAAGTATTTTTGTTTTATTAACAATAATGTTATTTTCAGATTCATTCAAAAATATTTATTAAGCCTGTCAGAGGAATTGGTGTTTACAGCAATGAAGAAATCTTTTTTACTTTATGGACGATTTTTATTCAGGTGCTAGGAGTTTCTTTTTAATATACCCCTGCAAATAAGTTCTTGGTTCATTAACCAATGGACAAACTTGCTCAATATCAATTTTCTTTTCTCAAAGGCCCAAACTATAGATATCCCGTTTTCCACTCCCAACATGCAAATTTTTCATAGGGAGGTAAAGGCAGAGTCAGAGGCATAATTATGTCTTTTGCATGTCCTTCAGGCCTCAAACTGAGGCCTCTGTGACCTGCAGGTGTTCTGTGTGTGTGTGCATGTGCGTGTGTAGGGGTGTGTGTGTGAATGACAAACATTAGCCACGACGAAATGACGTCCTGAGGACATAATTACAACTGGAGAAGTATGGGGCCTGCTAAGGCTTTGCATCAAACCTTCTCAGTAGTCTTGCACCTTCTTGAACACGGTGTCTTTTCTTTCACCTTCTTGAACATGGTGTCTTTTCTTCTACTACGGTCTCTCAAATTTCATCATCACTTCTGCTCATGATAAAAATTTTGGCATAGCCAGTAAGAGGAGCCTTTTGCTTCTACTCTCTCTTAACAGGGTGGGGACACAGTATGTTTTATTACACCATAAATTAGAGGAGGAAAAGGTAATGTACTTTATGTATCTGTGACATACAAAACACACATACGCACACACAATCACAATAGTCCTTACAATGTAGTTCTCCATTGCACACCTGTCACTGTGGTTATTGGGTTATGATATATCAGAAGTACTTACTGTCAGATGCAACTCTGAGATAGGAGAGCAAAGTGCAGTGCCCGCTAGAGGATGCCTCAGCACAGAGGTGGCTTCTTAAGGCAGATAAGTGCCAGGTTTCTCATGGCACTACCCCATGGCGTAGAAGGGAACTCTCCAAATGGAACAGATGGGAGGTCAGAGTCCATTGGTTAATGAACCAAAACGTGTGCTAATATTTCCTAATTCCTGGGGGAGAGCAATGTTCCCTTCAAAAAGACCTTGAAGTCTAGACTTAACTTTTTCAGAGTAACACTACTTAGCAAATACAGGCATTGTCAGGCCTCAAAATTTTTTTTCTGCCTAGCCTCAATGCATAAGGATAGTTTTTTCTGGTGTAGTTTCATGTACTTTATATGGATTTGGAGAGGTTCTTTCATTTATACATCAGTATGCCCTTATTCTGGGTCTGTGTGTCTGGTAGTGACTCGGCCTGGAAATTCAGAGACAAGTAAGACAAATTCCTGTTCTCAGAAAGCTCATATCCTTTTGTGGAAGACAAGTCTTCCATCATCATGCAATATACCAATTACTAGTCCTTCTACTGTGTAGGATGAAATGGAACAACAGATACAAGCAATCTTAATTTCACCCAGGAGAATCAGAGAATCTTACCAAAAAAAAAATATTATGCTCAAGTTGAAATTTTAAAGAGATATTAAAATGTTTCTGGTGGATAAGAGGACATTCCACGGAGAGGAAACAGGACATGCAAAATATCAGAAATGGCATACAATTTGGGGAAAGCCACATAATTGTTTCAGCATGATTATGATATAAAAATGATAAAGAAGTTACCTTAAAGAAAAATGTAAAGCAAAAACTCTCCTCACAATAATTAATTTATGCTTCTGAAAACTGGCCCTGAGAGACGGAACTGGATGTAGACTAACTTTCTGCGAAGACAGCAACACTTTGTTTAAATTATAGTTCTTATTTTCTGTGACATTGGATAAGCCGTTTAACCTCTTTTAAGTCTCAGTTTTCTTACTTAATAAGTGGTGATGATAACATAAACCTCAAAAGGATTTTATGATGATTAAATGAGATAGCATGTCTATACATCTAATGCAATTCAGAACATAAATAGGGACTCATCATATATCTGCTAAAACTTCAGGTTAAACTTGAGCTCTTTCCTTCAGCTTCATGAAACCATCTACCTGTTGTTGCATTATTTTTGACAAACGGCATAAAAATACATCAAGACTACTGGTATAATTATTTAGATATTCCCTACATAGTCAAAAATTAGCACAAAGATTATATATAAGGGTTTTGGAAGAAGGGAAAAGAAGGATAAGAAGTATTGAACATTTTGGCACCCTGTATAAATCAAGCTCTTTACCTACACTTTCCCACTGGTTCTTCATCACCCTGTAGAATAGGTGTTATTAGTTTCATTATTTTTATTTATTCATATAAAAACATTGGAGTTTTTCTTGCTTCATCTCTTTCTCTCCAAACTTCATTAAATATATCAGCACAGGCCTGGTGTAGTGGCTCAAGCCTGTAATCCCAGCACTTTGGGAGGCTGAGATGGGCGGATCACGAGGTCAGGAGATGGAGACCATCCTGGCTAACACAGTGAAACCCCATCTCTACTAAAAATAATACAAAAAACTAGCCGGGCGTGGTGGCGGGCATCTGTAGTCCCAGCTACTCGGGAGGCTGAGGCAGGAGAATGGCATGGACCCGGGAGGCGGAGCTTGCAGTGAGCGGAGATCCGGCCACTGCACTCCAGCCTGGGCGACAGAGTGAGGCTCCGTCTCAAAAAAAAAAAAAAAGAAAAAAGAAAAAAGAAAAAAAAATATATATATTTATATATGTATGTATGTATGTATGTATGTATGTATGTATGTATGTATGTATATCAGCATATCCTTTGGCACTGTCTTTACTTTTCTCATTTGTTTTTAATTTTAAAATTAAGGTAAAATATGCATATAAAATTTACCATGTTTACCATTTTTAAATGTACAATTCAGTGGTGATTAATGAATTTATATTATTTTTTCCCTTCATTCTCTCAGATCCTCTGTCCTTTCTGGCACCTGGTAATCACCAACCTACCCTCTAGCTTCATGAGATTGTTTTTATATCTCACATATGAGTAAGAACATGTGATATTTTTCTTTCTGTGCTTGGCTTAATTTATAATACTTAACATAATGACTTTCAGTCCCATCCATGTTGCTGCAAATGACAGGATTTCATTTGTTTTCATGACAATAGTATTCCATTTTGTATATATACCGCATTTTCTTCATCTATTCATTTGTTGATGAGCACTTAGGTTTATTCTGTATTTTGAGTATTGCAAATAATGCTCTAATAAACATGGAAGTGTAGATTGCTGAGATATGTGGCATCTTGTTTGAAACAGCTCAGATTCCATCCCCTTCTCACCACCTACATGCCTTCAAACATGACCCAAGCCACCATCAGTTCTCTTTAAAATAATAACTAGTTTCTATGCTCCTAGTTTGTCTTTCTTCAGTCAATTTTCCATAAAAACATTGGATCCTGTGAATATATGTCAGATAGTGACATTTCTATTATTATCTTACTCACAGTAAAATATATATATTTATTATAACCTCCAAGACTCTATGTCCTACTGTCCTCCCCATCAGTATTTCAGTTAAGGCCACACTGGCCCTCTTACTCTTACTCTAAGAGAATAGACAAGTTCCTGCCTCAAAAAAAGAAAAAACAATGACAGCTTAATGGTGAAAAATGAAAAGTTTTCCCACTAAAATCAGGTAAAAGGCAAGAATGTCTCATATTACTACTACTTTTCCTGTATTGGAAGTGTTAGCTAATGCCAACACTGACAAAAACATAAAATAGAAGGCTACAGATTGTAAAGAAATAAATAAGCTGTCTTTGTTCACAGATAAAATAATCATCTGTGTGGAAAATCTGAAAGCATATTAAAAAAATGGTACTAATGAGCAATTATACCAGTTTTAGGATACAAGGTGAATATACAAAAGAAAATAACTTTTTTATATAGCAACAATAAACAGATGGAATCCGACATTTAAAACACACAAAAAAATTTACATTAGAACTCCTAAACATGAAATAAATATTTAGGCATAAATCTAACAAAATATATAAAGGTGGATATAAGGAAAACTGCAAAATATAAAAAAAGAACTAAATTAAAGATACCTCATATTCATGAATAGGAAGACAACATTGTCAATATGATAGTCTTTCTAATTTGATCTAAGATTCAATACAATCCCATTCTAGCAACTTAGATATTGACAAATTGATTCTAACATTTATACGTGGAAAAGTGGAAAAACAAAAACAAAACAAAAACCCAGAAAACAGAATATCCAACTCAATACTGAAGGAGAAGAACAAAGTTGGTGGATTGAACTATCCTACTTTAAGACATACTATAAAAGCTACAGTAATCATGAGAGTGTGGTACTGGTAAAATTATTCCAGTAGATTAACGGAATAGAATTTGAAAGCTCATAAATAGAGCCTCATAAATGCAGTCTCCTGATTTTTGACAAAGGAACAAAGCAATGCCATGGAGCAAAAATAATATTCAGCAAATGGTCTCGGAACACCTAGATATCCACAAGCAAAATAAATTAAATTTAGATATAGACCTTCCTTATGCCCTTCAGAAAAAAAACTAAAAAAATTGGACCATAGACCTAAATTACAAAACTATAAAACACATAGAAGATAACAGAAGAAAACCCAGATAGCCTTGGCTATGGCATAATCCAAGAAAGAAATTATTAATAGCAGGACTTCATTAAAATTAAACATTTCTACTTCACAATGATTCTGAAGACAATTCCAAAAGAATGAGAAGATAGATGAGCCACAGACTAGGAGAAAATGCTTGCAAAAGACACATCCAATAAAGGTCTGGTATTTAAAATATACAAATAAATTTTAAAAGGCAACAATGAGAAAAAATAAACACCCCAATTAAAAATGGGCAAAGACCTAAACAGACACCTTACCAAAGAAAAGATATGGAAGATAATTCAGTATCTGAAGAGATGTTCAACGTCGTGTGTCATTAGGGAATTGCCCATCAAAAAACAATGAGAAAGCACTACGCATCTATTAGAATAGTTGAAATCCAAAATACTGAGATCAGATGTTGGTTAGGAAGTGGAGCAACAGGAACTCTCATTCATTTCTGGTGGAAATGCAAAATAGTACAGCCACTTTAGAAGATAGTTTGATAGTTTTTTATAAAACTAAACACTCTCTGAACATGTGACTCAGCAATCATATTCCTGAGTATTTACCCACAGGAGTAGAAAACTTTTGTCCACACAGATATCACAATTGCCAAAACTTGGAAGCAACAAGACATCCTTTGGCAAGTGAGCACATAAATAAACTATTGTACATCCAGATAATATATTATTCAGCACTAAAAATAGATGAGCTATCAAGCTATGAAAAGGCACAACAGAAACTTAAGTGTGTATTATCACCTGAAAGAAATCAATCTTAAAAAGGCTTAATACTATTTGATTTTTAACTATATGATATTCTGGAAAAACAAAACTATGGAGACAGTAAAAAGATTAGTGGTTGCCAAGGGATGAGAGAAGGGAAGGATGAATAGGCAGAACATAGAAGGTTTGGGGCTGTGTAAACTATTATTTAATATGCTTAATAGTGAATACATGTTATACGCTTATACACTTGTCAAAACTCATGGAATGCACAACACCAATAGTGAATAAACTTTAATGTAAACTATGGACTTTGGTTGATAATAAAGTGAGATGTAAGTTCATCAATTATAACAAATGTACCACTCTGGCGCAGGATATTGATAGTGGGGTAGGCTGTACATGTGTGGAAACAGGAGCTAAACGGGAACTATCGGTACTTTCTGCTTAGTTTTCAGTGAACCAAAACCTTCTCTAAAAATAAATTTTATTAATTAAAAAAAATATAGCATTTTTACATATATATTTACTTACAGACAAGTTTTGTTGTGTTTGTGTATAAATAATTTAATTATATTTAAAACTTTTTGAAAGCACAAAACACTTTTAAAAATAAAAATGGCATGCATTCATGTATTTTACGTTTAAAAATTTCTTAAACATTTTTTCTATTTGGTTATCTGAGTATTAAATTGGAATAACCATAATAATTATACTTGGCACATATTCTTGTACTTTAGTCAGTTTCTTAAACATATATATTTCTCTCACTGTGTCACTGCTGTTTTTTTTCTCTGAAGAATGCACTCTTCAATATGGTCCTATTGTTTTTTTCATAAAGGAAGTTTGTAATGTTTTTCAAAGTTTCATATTATAGTTAACATATTTAAAGTTTCTGACATCATCTATGGACCACATGCTCTGTTTTATGATTTTAATTAAGAAAATATTCTCTCTGTGGATGTGAGATAACTCTAAGTCAAGGGAAAATTCTTCTAAATGGAGTATATTCTTATATTTTTGATGTTAAATGTATAAATATTTCAGTCC